>NC_068424.1:44594674-44894674 GCF_023373465.1 Oncorhynchus keta
AAAATAAAAATGTAAAGTTGTCTCAGTTAAATATGATATTTTCCCCTCTTCAATTAGCGATGACAAACGCACCTAAGGGAGGTTTCACGAGACCTGGCACAGATCAATTCAAAACACTTACCAGAAAACTGTCTTGAAACAGAATCTGTTCTATCATGGCGAGCATCAGACTTCTCTTTCACTGTTGTTGTTAGCTAAAAATACCACAACAGCGGGCGGGCTGCTATTTTCCTGTATCTCCTTCCTCTGCAATTGCGCCAATCTGATTCATCAAGCAATTGTTTTATTTGGATTATCTGGATATTCGAAAGAATTTCAGGTTATTATTTGAATGGTGAAATCATTTCAAATGCTCATCCCTACTCCTCACATCAAAAATCAGCTCTTTCAAAAAAGAGATCATAAGAACCTGGTTGCTGACAATGAAAATTAAAATTTCTATCCTTGCCATAAAACTCAAAATGGCTTCTAAGGCTTATATTTACATTTTATTATTGTGAGTTCTGTGCTGTGTTTGTGTGTTGCAGATAAAGGGAAGACGCCCCTGCGTCGACGAGGGCCACCCCTGCAGGAGCCCAGCTGTGAGAAGGGTTGCCAGGTCACCAGTGAGCAGATCAAAGCTGACATGAAGGCTGCAACTGAGGTCCCTGACAAAGACAAGAACTCCAAGGAGCCTGCTGCAGGGACAGGGGCTGCTGGGGGGGCAGGCTGTACCACGGGGGGCTGTGTCTGCTCTGTCCACTGGAGAGAAGACTCTGCTAACCAGGAGGAACAGTCCAGAGCCCGGGCAGGGGACGAGGGTACAGTCAGGACTCGCTGCACCTGCAGTAGGGCTCGCCCCATCCCAGAGGGAAGGACTCGAAGTGGGCCCAACCACCCAGCCTCTGGAGGGGCAGGAGGAGGGGACAGGACCCCAGAGAGGAGGCAGGATCTGGGGGAGGGAGCAGGCGCCGAGGGGCTGGAGGCCAGGGACCCTGCTGAAGAGAGCCTGGCGAGGGGCGTGCCTGAGGGGCACCGTGGTGAGAGGATGTTGGGTCAGAGCTCCAGGGAGGCCAGCGTAGAGCCCCAGCCCAGAGGGTTAAGAGATGGCTTCCCCAGGCGACCTGTCACCCGCGCCCGCAGCAGACTGTCATCTGTACCTCTGGTGTCTGAGTCAGGTTAGACAGGGGATAAGCAGTCCCTCTGTAATAGCATGAAACGTATTGTGAGGCTGATCATTTGAAATGTAGGCCATATTGTCAAGGCTTTGATAGTGTAGGAAAGCCTGTGAAAAATGAGTTTCTCATAGTTCCTATTGTTTTGTCATGCAGAGTTGTCCAATTCCAAGCCTCGGGTCACTGTAAAGAGGAAACGCACAGCAGACAAGTCCACCAGCACCAGCGACCCGGTCACTGAGGACGACCATGTACAGGTAGGACCACTACACATACTAGGAAGAGACTCACTGTTCCCGAGCAAAGCGGCACAGAAATAGATTGGACACCTTATTACCAGTACATAGGAAATAGGCCAGGTTGCCATTTTGGAACGAAGCCATACATGGTAAAATTAAGGAATCTATATTAAATGCAGTATCCTTCCTTTGCTTAACCCTCCCTATTGCCGTTCAGGTGCTGACGCTGAAGTCCAAAAACCTAGTGGGAATCACCCTTACAAACTGTGGCATCACTGACCTGGTGCTGAAGGACTGCCCTAAGATGATGTTTGTTCATGGTAGGTTTCCCTTCTATATTCTCCCTCGATATATGATCAAGGCTTGATAATGAACATAATTAGTGGGACGTTCTGTCATACGAAGGCTAAATCCCAAATCGCCCCATTTGGCCATTTTAAATGGCCCTCTGCCGTCCCCTCTCTGTGTCCCTCCAGCCACGCGCTGCAGAGTGCTGAAGCACCTGAAGGTGGAGAGTGCCCCCATAGTGAACCGCTTTGACTACGCCCAGTGTAAGAAGCTGGACATGGAGCAGGTCCTGGATCAGATCCTCCGCATGCCCCCGGAGAGAAACCGCATCATCTACATGCGCCCCATGCAGCAGGTCAGTCAGAACCACAGACTTCCTCTCTGGAACCTGTTCATTTCCAAATGAAATTTACACTGAATTAAAAACATATGGCTTCCACGGGAAATGTGAGCATGATTTCTGACTAAATCCTAGCAGAAGTATCCCCAGTTTAAATTGTAAAACATTACCGTTATTTAACTAGGCAAGTCAGTTAAGAAAAAAAGTCTTATTTTCAATGACTGCCGAGGGTTAACTGCCTTGTTCAGGGGCAGAACGACAGATTTTTTTAGCTTGTCAGCTCGGGGATTCGATCTTGCAACCTTTCGGTTACTAGTTCAACGCTCTAACCACTAGGCTACATGCCGATATGGTTTGTAAACCTTGTCCTACTCTGACCTTGTCCTAGATCGACTCTCTGGCCCTGGAGAGGAAGCTGTTCCGTGGGCCGTACCCCTACCACATCGCCATCATCCACGAGTTCAGCAACCCTCCTAATGTCAGGAACAAGGTCAGAGTACGCAGCTGGATGGACACCATCGCCAACATCAGCCAGTGAGTCATAGATATTGCTTGATAATACCTTTTTTAATGTCCCTCTTTTCTGTTTATGGATTTGGTTAGATGTTTCAATTTCCAATAGTTTTTCTTACCTTTTTATTTAACTAGGCAAGTCAGTTAAGAACAAATTCTTATTTTCAATGACAGCCTAGGAACAGTGGGTTAACTGCCTGTTCAGGGGCAGAACGACAGATTTGTACCTTGTCAGCTCTAACCACTAGGCTACCCTGCCGCCCCAATAATATTATAGTATAATATTATAGTATAATATTATAGTGTAATATTTAGTGGGTTGCTGCCAGTCTGTTTCCTCCAATAAGATGGCCCGGTGTCATTCTCACTATGGCCAGCAGGTGGCGCTGTTGATTATCTCCTGACCCTATTCAGCCATCCTGTACTAGACTGTTGGGCTGGTGATCAAGGACCAATGCCCATTTCCTTCCTTCATCTAAAAACCCAACATGAATAACCACTTTCATTTAATCAACAGGGAACTCATCAAGTACGAGTTCTTCCCCGAAGCTACACGGACGGAAGAGGATATCAAGAAGTATCCCAGCTACCCCTGGGGCCGAGACATTTACACCTTGGAGGGTGAGATGAAGTGCTGTCTAAAACCCTTTGAGACTGGGTCTCGGTCTCTTCACAGCAAAGCTACATCCTTCTCTAGTCACTCTATTCTACATCATTTCTATTAATAAACCATGTGAATAGTGCTGGTCTACTGGGATCTCTACAGTCCAATTAAGGCCATCTGTGGAGTCACACACTAAATGATTCTTTACTTGGTCGTGAGGATTCTCGATACCACCCTGTCTCGCTAAAACAAGGATGTGATAAGATAGCTAGAACGAGCTGATGGCTCAAAGCAGCCTCATAAAAGTTTTCAGTCAGACGTTCACGCTTGCAAGTAAACGCATGCTAGTAGTAGTCATCGCTCCTGCTCGAGAGTACACATTCTGGGTGATGTCATCTCACTGGCTGCTCCTCTGGAGAGCTTTTATTGGCTATTGCTGATCGCCATTTTCAAATCTTGTCATTACATATCTACCACTACCAGAGCGTTGCAGATTTTGTGCCGATAAAATCAAACATGTTTGAAAATACCGGGACGTCTGGGACTGCTCGAAGACTGGATCGGTAGCCCTAAAAATTGCGTCTCTGGCCCACTCGCATTAAACGTGCGTCGGCCCCGAGTAGACAACATGGGGATTTTTGTCTCCGATGTCAAACTTGTCTGGGACCGCTAAATCGGGGCCAAAATCGCGTAGTGTACACCGGCTCTAGTGGTTTTCCATGCTTCATTCATTGGCCCCCTCTGGCTTTCATGATTCAAGACCTACATTGTTTCTTCACTTTACCCTTGCAATTTTGGGGTGGTAGCTACTCTGCCCTGCCTGATGTAGCTCATCTCTCGTGTGTGTGTGTGTGTGTGTTTACTGTCTGTAGGACTGGTAGATGAAGCGCCCTACTCCATGATCACAGACTTCCCCTGGCTCCGTACCCTACGGACAGCTGATCCCAACAGCTACGCACGCTATGACTTTGAGGATGATGAGAGCAGTGAGTTGACCGTCTCCCCTGTCCAGTTGTCACCATCTTTACCTACCTGCTATTCACATGTGCTCAACCTGGCGACAGTGACTAGCAAACCTGCTCCCTTATTTCTAGGATCATTGTCAGTTGTGTTATATGAGAACTGTGATCTGTCTCTTGAGGCATTCAAATGAATAGAATGGAATGCACCTTTTAGGGCCTACTTCCCTGATGGGTACCTTCTCGGTAGCACTCTTGAGTCTGCTTGTCAATCATAAGGTGCTAGCCACATTCAATGATGCCATAATGGGTGGACTGGCAGCTATTTTGAGTGTACCCATGAGTTTACCAAATTACCATGGTGAAAGGTTTCTAGCCCGTTCCACTCATTTGCTATGGTACCAACCATCCTCTCCCGTGTCTCTCCTGCAGCTACGATCTACGCCCCGCGGAGGAAGGGCCAGCTCTCTGCAGACATCTGCATGGAGACCATCGGTGAGGAGATCTCGGAGCGGCGCCAGACGCGGCATGGGGTCTTCCAGCGTGTGGTGGTGGTCTTCATCCACTACTGTGACGTACGGGGCGAACCTGTGGACGATGACTACATCTAGTGCCTCCTGTTTTTTTCCTGGACTGGGGGAGAGACCTGAGAGGGAGGGGAGGAGGTCTTGAGTGGAGACCCAGCACCCCTGGTATCTACCTGCCAGGCTCCTACTGTGACCATTGCACCCACCCACCCAATGTTGAGAACCAGTGCTTGACAGAGTTTTCAATGGAGCTCCAGGGAGGGGGCACTGGAGTGTCTGTCTCGAGTTGCCTTGTTTTGTATTTTCTGACCTTACATGAAGGGAGAGCGAGAGGCTGCTCAGTGGGTTGGTTGTCTTCTCACAGCCATTGTTTAGGGTTTTTCTCAGTGGGGGAATGACAGCTCCTTGACCTTAGAGGAGTTAAAGCTCTGCTCTTGCCTGCCATTCGTACTCATAGATACGCTATGTTGATCTTTCCATGCACTACCTCGCCGTATAGGTGATGTTGAAACTATGTATGGGGACCTGCGTATATGTTAAAGCACCCAGGGAAGTGTGTATGCCTATGTTATTGTATAAATCTGAGATCTGCACCGAGAGAGAACCACGTACCTGAGCTTGGAGAATTGAAAGGGCAGTGCTTAGTATTCTGTTTTCACCAAGATGTTATTTTTCTTGAGGGTTTGAATTCCCTTTTTGTGTTTTGGCAAGATTTCCACTGGAATGGCGGAATATCAGTTTTCGGGAGTTTGGTGTTTTCACCTACCTCTGGTGCTGACAAAGACACAAGCTTTAGAGAAGCACCCTCAAGCTAGATGCTAGAAGTGCCCTTAGATTTGTTTGTAAAAAAAAAAAGAAAGAAAAAAAAGAACTTGTTTTCCCAATAATTTTTTGGCTAATTTATTTATGCTTTGTTTTAATTTGTATTTTCTATGTTTTAGCCCTTCACCTCTGTTCCTGAGGTCTGTTGTTGTTGTTGTTGGGGGGGGGGGTAGGTTCATTAGGTGTGCATTATGACTGGTCTGTCTTGCAGAGTTCTGTTTACCTCACGACTTGGTAAAACAAGAGCGAGAGAGAACTGCGGCGGTATCAAAAGAAATTTGTTACCAATTAATTCCCCCCGCCAATTCTCCTGTAAGCTGTTCCTAAAGAAAAGGGGGGGAAAAAAGAAATGGCATTCATTGTTAAGCATCTTTCATGCATACAAATAATTTAAGAATTCTCCCCGCCTCTAATTGAACCCACATTTCTAGAGACTTCAAGAATGGCACTGGCTGGTTGTTTTTGAACAAGGGTCATGGCTAGTGAGGGTCGTAAAAGCATGTCTCATTCATCTCTAGATGACTGCAAGCATGCAGACCGTATCCAAGCGAGATGACCTTCAACACATGAGCACCACAGTGTGTCTTATGTGGTATAATGATACTTCTCTTTAGGAAGCACAACCAAGTTTTGTTCATGTATGTGCATGGCACTGGAACACAGAAGGAAGTAGGAGAAAGAACAGTACAGGAATGTACCATATGTTCTGAAGCTTCTTTTCTAGGTCTCTGAATTAGTGAAAAAGACACTTCGATGTTCCCTAGTCTCTCCTACCCTTTGGATGTTTGAGTTTCACACAGGCTCTTCGGCAGGAAGTCAGATGGTGTATGCAAGCAAACAAACACGCATTTTGTCTTAACTACGCACGCAATGCTGAATCTGTTAACTGTGAAAGAACCCAGTGTTCCTGTTAGTCGAGGAAATACATTTTTGAAGGGCACTTTAAGAGTCGGATAGAAAAAAAAAAGCCTTTTAAAGTGTGATAACCCCCTTCTTGCTGCTCTACTTTTTTCTCTTGTCTGGGTGACTCCCTCCACCCTCTTCCAAAGCCAGGCTACTAATGCTTGTGAAGTTAATCTAGAAACACGCTAAGCTCTGCAGAAAACCTGTGTACAAAAACCCATGTACAGATGTGCTGTATTTAATGGATCTTCCAAGATTTGTTTTATATGTTTATATAAAAAAAACTATTTCACATAATAAAAAGGGAGAACTGAATCAAGTGGAGCACCACTGTCCGTGTGTGTGTCATGCTTTGTCTGGCAGTGATGTCATATGCAGGTGTGAACAATAATTTTTTAGTGTGGGGTGCACAGAGAATGGACTGAAGCCTCTTTATTTTATTTTCACTGACCAGTTGTGAGATCTAAAAAGAGACAATATATTCTGAGTGTGCCTCCCAAATGGCACCCTGATCCCTATATAGTGCCCTGTTCAAAAGTAGTGCACTAAATAGGGGTGACAGTGTTTTTCATTAAGAGGCCTAAAACACCTGGTTTTGCAGAGATGAGCAGGTGTCATCCAAGTGGAGTTAGATTGCCAGCTTTTCAATTAGAAAGTGTAAATGCTGCCCTACATCTGGATAATCCATTTCCTTGCTGCAGTAAAAAGACATCTAGTTTTTAAGTGGACTCCAAGGCAAGTACTGTAAGAAAGGTTGTGTGGCTGGTCTGGAGTAAGTCTTTGTCACACTATTTATATGTTCTGACACAGAATAGGTGTGTAATGTACTAGGCCAGTTGTCCCCTTTTCCCTTGTCTAAGCAGGAAGCGGAGAAGATTTGTGGAGATCGTGTAATAATCTGCTCTGGTTCCTGTGGAGGGGATGTTGGACCTGCAGTATGTCTGTGTGACAGAGCTTTGGCCAAATCACCTCCATATACCATTCCCAAAATGAGCTAGCATTTGTTAATCATCTTTCAATTTAGTAAAAGGTTTAATGTTGTACACTGAAATAGTAACAACCTAAAGTTTTTTTTAAAAACATTTTTAAAAAAAAATGTGTAATTGAAGATGTATTAAGTCAGGTACAGCAACATGTTCAACAGAACACCTCACACACACACACTCCCTTAATTGTGCCCAGATGGCATATTAAATACTTTAGGGGGGTAGGCCTGGCATACAGAAAACAAGGTGAAGTATGTCCCTGAGCAGGATCTGGTGCCCACACCCACCTTCCTAATTACCAAGCCTCACATCCTGACTCTTTCCTGTTGATGTGTCCAAAGCTGCCTGTGTCTGTGGAAAACGACAATCCACACACATGTATACCATGAATGCATCCCAAATGGCACCCGATTCCCTGTAAGTACTCCACTATGAAGGGAATAGGGCACCATTTGGGACAAGTACATCTTGCAAGACCCTTTCTGAATCCGCCTCCTCAACCCTAGGCTATTCGTGTTATCTATGCTAGCGCTCAGCTCCATTATTCATATCTTAATTTCCACCCGAACAAATGATTGTTTTATAATTGACCCCTGTTGTGAAATGTCTCCTCACTTTGTTCATGATGTATAAACATAATTTCCTATTGCTGATACTTTTCAGACGTAGACACAGCAGAGTGTAGACGCGAGATATTTTCAGGCTTATCAAAGAAATATGACCAAAACAGGCAAGCTATGTCGGAGGCAAGGCTATATTTAATTTGAATGGCTAACAGGCTCACGATCTGTGTGATGTGTAGATAGTTGGAAGAGGGGTGACTCAAACCAGAGTGATGAAGGTGCCCTGGCCATTCCAGGGTCCATGACTGTCGTTTCCTGGCTGAGACCCTGTTGTCTTTCTGCTGAATCCCAGTCCTGTTCATTATTATTGCTCCCTGTTTGTGTTTTTACTCCCTTTTTCTCTCCCTACATTCTTCAGTTGTAATTGGTCTGACTGGTTGAAGGAAATTATGCAACTCTCCTTTCTCCATTTCTTTTATCTTTGGAACACACTGGTAGTTGTGCAAGACAGCTGAAGCGCTAGGCTGGTAAGAGAGCTAATTCAGAGAAAGGCAAATGAACAAGGGCAGTCAGTGTTGATTTTGAAAACCACTTCCTTATATAGTCCTGCCATCTCTTTGTTCCAGCAGCAGTGAAGCCTCAAGACTCCCAAATTGAAGGACCCGTTTGGTTCCATAAATGCAATGGGTAAGGAATAGTTACTAAGTTCACAACCACCCATACCCCCACCCACCTTCCCACTACTTGTCTCACTCATACATCCAGAGTTCAGACTGTCAGCCAAACAGGATCTGTGCCTTTCTCCTCTCCATCTTCTGTTGCTGCTATATCCTGCTGCCTGGGCTGTATGGTTTCTGTCATCCCTCCCCCAGGCAGGCAGACGGTGCGCGGAGTGGATCCTGTTGTGGTAGAATCTTATTCTGGCATGACAGGCCAAAGTTATATCTTTAGCACATTGGCTCACCTCCCTGCTCAGGATATAAAGGTAGAGGATTAGGATATATAGCTGTATTTCTTTGAATGTAGAGACACAAATCTGCCTCTTGTCAAGCCATACTATAGTAACCAAGGTCATTCAAGTGTATTTCTCCCATTACCCAAACCCTTTGTGTTTTTAAGATCACTTCTCTGTTGAAATGACTCAATCCTTCCAATAACAGCATACTGTTATTACGTCTAGAGAGGGTTGGTTGGTGACATACATTGATCGAGTGAATGACAGACTTGGTGGGAATTCCCATTGGTTTGTGAGTTTTATGTATTTGTGTTGCATGTGGAAAAGAAATCTTTAAGCCCAGGGGTATTACCACTGCCGTAGCACACCCCCCCACAGGGTTGGGGTCCCCCCGGAGGTCGGCCCCCCCACGTCATAATTTATATTTTTACTAATTACAGGAAATTACCTTTGAAACTGCTACATTTTCTTTCAGCGTCATGGCAAAATCTGAAGAATAGCTGAAATTAGCTCAGGGATTCTTGAACATCGGGACAATCCTTGTCCGGCAGGGAAACCTTATTTTTATACTTGACAAAAATATACTTTTTGCATATTTTTGCTTAAATGTACTTTAGGGTAATCTTTATAAAGAAAATATATGTATTTTTGGGGAATTTTCAAAATACTTTCAATATTATTTCCATGTCAGCTCTGTGCCTGGATATGTCCTCGTCCGGAGCAAAGGTTTGCAATTTCAAACTCTCCCAAAAAGTGTTTACATTTTTTTTTTTTAAGAATATTTATCTCAAAGCTGTGATTCCTAAAATATGTCTGGAGATTTGGTTAATTCTGTCAGATTTGTCTAAAATATTAAATTAATCAGGAATGAGGAGGATCAGCTATACCATAAGGACCCCTTATTCATGTCCTCATTGCATGTAGTGTAACAAGACCACTCATGGTCTGTAAAGTTATCTACTTTTGATAGATTTAAACAAACAATGTTGGAATCACCATCACAACCATAAACTGTAAACTCCATCTGCCTGATAGAATATGAATTTTGGTTCAAATACAATATGTTACATTTAATTACATTTTAGACTCATAAAGCAATTGAGAATAAAAAATAATTGCTACTGTGTATTGCACTTGAATGAAGAAGAAAATGAGATTTTTGTCAACTCCATAAAACAAAAACTATTACTTTTATACAACGTCAACTCCGTCAGAGGGCTGAAAGATCTGATAGAATGGATATGTTTTTATTGGGGATTTTCAAATGAATCATTTGACATATTTTACAAATGTTTGTACTGAACTTAGATTTTTAGAGTCAAATATATGTCTGTTTTCAGTATCTGTTGTCAACTCTGTCAGTGGCTGGTCAACTCCGTTGGTCAACTCCGTTGGTCAACTCCGTCGCTGATGGCTAACCCCCTTAAGTCAATTTATTTTTACAATGTTCTGTAAAAACATTTATGTTCAGCAACATATGCTTAAACAATTGAAGTATTTGCTGTGCTAGACCTAAGGAATAATGTTTGCTTTTATAAATGTTTTTTTATGTTCTAAATCTAGAAAAACACTACAAAATGCTAAAGCAATTAATAGTGCTATAAAACAAAACAAAACATTTGGAGATTTGTATTACATATTTAAATCATCTCAAATAAAAAATTAATTTGTTACATGCACCGAATACAACCGGTGTAGACTTTATGGTGAAAATCTGATTATGCAGAGTTAAAAAATCTTATTACAAATCAAATAGGAATCAAATAAAATACACAAGAAAGGAGCTACTGTATATACAGGGAGTATCAGTACCACATTGATCTTATGTCAGAGTTAAACAATCAAAACACTACTTCTTTTGAGGGGGTGCTCTACCTTGTGGGGGGCCCTGCAAAACTGTGCTACACCACTGTCATTAACAACACAAGCACCCTCCTAGCAGTGGCGGTTCGTGAGGGGGGGGGCAGGGCAGTGCCCCTGTGACAACAATTTTGGACCCCCTTGTGGCCCCCCTAAATGTGGAGTATAAAATCATTTTTACATAACAAATTTTTGCTGTCTTTTTACATCCGTTATTAGACAGGGGCAACGATGATGATTATGAGCATGGTGTTTTGCCTGCTAATGCCTGCAATGCAGTGAAGAAAACGATGACAACAATAACGTCTAATGTAGCTGGCCCCTCTAACAGTACAACTGGACCCAGCTTGCCCCCCCCCCAGTTGAAATGGTCTAGAACCGCCACTGCCTCCTAGACCTAGACTTATACAAAATGCTATCCTATTAATGACCCAGCATCTCACTGCTACTAAATATCCCTTCAAGGTCAAATGTTTTGATTCAAATGAAATACAGAAAACTGAGGAACATTGTATTTCTTGTGTTTCATCCTGTGCTTCTGCTCCCTATTCCATTAAGATGGATTCAGGATGCCAATTGTCAGACTCCAATTCACACAAATTCCCTGAATGGTGTGACATAACAGTTTGAGAGAGATGGAAAGGTAAAATACCACAAACCTGAGTTTTAGAGGTACTGAATGGACAATGGGATCAAAAGGCAGAGATTTTCTACGTTTCTTGACACAGGTTCCCACTGGGCACACACTGGTTGAATAAACATAGAAAATACGTTGAACCAACATGGAATTTACGTTGAATTGACGTCTGTGCCCAGTGGGTTATTTGAACAAAGGTGAATGTTTGTCTACAGTGCTACTCATATACACTTAGTGGCCAGTTTATTAGGTACACCACCCCATTCACAAAAATGGTTCGCTCCTACAGACAGTGAGTCACGTGGCCTCGGCTTGCTATATAAAGCAAGCAGACAGGCATTGAGGCATTTAGTTACTGTTTGATTTAATGCTAGTATGGGCAAAACGAGTGACCTAAGCGACTTTTAGCATGGTCTGATTGTCAGTGCCAACAGTCTCAGTCCTGTGGCCGAAAGCAGCTAGTTGATGAGAGGTTGAAAGAGAATGGCAAGAATCGTGCAAGCTCACGTTAGGTCCCTTGATACCAGTTGAGCAAAGTGTCATTTCCCCAAATAATTCAGGCTGTTCTGGAGGCAAAGTGGGGTCAGACCCGGTACTAGATAGGTGTACCTAATAAACTGTAAAAGTGTATATCTCTGTATATGTATGCTGCAAATCTCAACAAGCTGTAGAATGTGTCAAGGTCTGAGTAAAGTAGCTAGTGTATCACCCCTTTTGCTGTTTATCACAATTAATTTGGGTCTCTATTTCCTCAAAGTTCTCTTAATCATATCCATCAATTCTTTGAACTTAGCTCAGTTAAAAATAAATCAATTAAAAGGACATAAAAAAAACACATTTGGGCCTCTGGAGAAAGATGGATGTGTATAAGAAAAATATAATATTTTAGCATAAAAGTCATGTCTATTCTTGGGGTAAAATCACTACGCTATATGGCAAGACACCATATATACAATTCTTTAGGGGGAAGCCCATAAGTCATTGGTCCTCTCCATATGAGGGAAAAAGTGCACACACATGAAGCATGCGATTTACAAGAAGAAATAAAGGGCCATATCGGCCCGGGCTATTAGGGTTTGGAGCTGCCAAGCCTTGAGGCACTGGTTGGCTGCCGTCTTTAATGGCCCCCGTTTCTCCAGATGTAAACAGAGGATCTTCTCCAAACATTGCCTTTTTAAGGCCTCTCTGGAAGGGAGCAGGCACGGGGGTGACCCTAGCTCTCTGCACTTCACTACCCTAATGAAGGGTCCGCCCCAGCCCAGCCAGGGTGCCAACCAACATTCCCTCATTTGTTTGACTGTTTTCCGTTATTTCCCCTCCAGGGCAGTCCCCCCTCTGTCTAAATGTAGTCTTTTCCAGCCAGGCAGTACCTCAGGAGGCGACAGCAGCACCCAGGTTCTGGAGGGCCTGGAGAATGGGGATGCGAGTCGAGGGGTGGGTGCGTAGTGGTTTACCCAGAATGAGTGACATTTCACAGACATGGCGGGGCACTCCCCCCACCCCCCACGAGACCGCTGTCTATTCTGTTAATTTGACCCCCACAAGCTGTAGGCGCCCAGGAGGAACATTTATCTGGCAGGGTGTGAGCAACAAGGTCATGGCTTTGTGCCCCAGTTCTTCTATACACTGATCAGTCTACTTAGATGTCGGCTGACTCGGCTTGTTGAGCAGAATGTCCGGTCACCACAAAATATGATAGTGTTGAAGGTATAGCTAAATGTTCCTGAAAGTAGGATTTAGTGTACATTTACTGTATGGATGCAATTTTGTATACACATCAGTTGAAGAAGTTGTCATGAAGTGCTGCTAAGGGAGTGGCTTTGAACACAGCAACCATCTGGTCCATAGAGACTAAAGGCAGTGGTGTAAAGTACTTACAGTTGAAGTCAGAAGTTTACATACACTTAGGTTGGAGTCATTAAAACTCATTTTTCAACCACTCCACAAATGTCTTGTAAACAAACTATAGTTTTGGCAAGTCGGTTAGGACATCTACTTTGTGCATCACACAATTCATTTTTCCAACAATTGTTTACAGACAGATTAATTCACTGTATCACAATTCCAGTGAGTCAGAAGTTTACATACACTAAGTTGACTGTGCCTTTAAACAGCTTGGAAAATTCCATTAAATGATGTCATGACTTTAGAAGCTTTTGATAGGCTAATTGACATCATTTGAGTCAATTGGAGGTGCACCTGTGGATGTATTTCAAGGCCTACCTTTCAAACTCAGTGCCTCTTTGCTTGACATCATGGGAAAATCAAAATAAATCAGCCAAGACCTCCACAAGTCTGGTTCATCCTTGGGGGCAATTTCCAAACGCCTGATGCTACCACGTTCATCTGTACAAACAATGGTACGCAAGTATAAACACCATGGAACCATGCAGCCGTCATACCGCTCAGGAAGGAGATGCGTTCTGTGTCCTAGAGATGAACGTACTTTGGTGCGAAAAGTGCAAATCAATCCCAGAACAACAGCAAAGGACCTTGTGAAAATGCTGGAGGAAACAGGCACAAAAGTATCTATATCCACAGTAAAACGAGTCCTATATTGATATAACCTGAAAGGCCACTCAACAAGGAAGAAGCCACTGCTCCAAAACCGGCATAAAAAAAGCCAGACAACGGTTTGCAACTGGAGGAAAAAGGGAAAGGCTTGCAAGCCAAAGAACACCATCCCAACCGTGAAGCACGGGGGTGGCAGCATCATGTTGTGGGGGTGCTTTGCTGCAGGAGGGACTGGTGCACTTCACAAAATAGATGGCATCATGAGGTAGGAAAATTATGTGGATATATTGAAGCAACATCTCAAGACATCAGTCAGGAAGATAAAGCTTGGTCGCAAATGGGTCTTGTGGCAAAATGGCTTAAGGACAACAAAATCAAGGTATTGGAGTGGCCATCACAAAGCCCTGACCTCAATCCCATAGAAAGTGTGTGGGCAGAACTGAAAAAGCGTGTGCGAACAAGGAGGCCTACAAACCTGACTCAGTTACACCAGCTCTGTCTGGAGGAATGGGCCAAAATTCAACCAACTTATTGTGGGAAGGTTGTGGAATGCTACCCAAAACATTTAACCCAAGTTAAACAATTTAAAGGCAATGCTACCAAATACTAATTAAATATGCCATTTAGCAGACGCTTTTATCCAAAGCGACTTACAGTCATGTGTGCACACATTCTACGTATGGGTGGTATGGGTGGTCCCGGGAATCGAACCCACTACCCTGGTGTTACAAGCGCCATGCTCTACCAACTGAGCTACAGAAGGACCACCCATACCACCCATACGTAGAATGTACCAATTGAGTGTATGTAAACTTCTGACCCACTGGGAATGTGATGAAAGAAATAAAAGCTGAAATAAATCATTCTCTCTACTATTATTCTGACATTTCACATTCTTAAAATTAAGACAGGGAATCTTTACTAGGATTAAATGTCAGGAATTATGAGAAACTGACTTTAAATGTATTTGGCTAAGGTGTATGTAAACTTCCGACTTCAACTATATGTAAAAATACTTGAAAGTACTACTTAAGTCGGTTTTGGGGGGTATCTGTACTTTACTATTTATTTTTTAGACAACTTTTACTTTTACTCCACATTCCTAAATAAAATAATGTACTTTCTCCTCCATACATTTCCCTGACACTCAAAAGTACTCGTTACATTTTGAATGCTTAGCAGGACAGGAAAATGGTCTAATTCACACACTTAAAGAGAAAATCCCTGGTCATCCTTACTGCATTGATCTGGCGGACTCACTAAACACAAATGCTTAGTTGGCCAATTATGTCTGAGTGTTTGAGTGTGCCCCTGGCTATCCATAAATTTTAAAAACAAGAAAACCGTGCTGTCTGGTTTGCTTGATATAAGGAATTTGAAATAATGCATACTTTTATATTTACTTTTGATACTTAAGTATATTTTAGCAATTACATTTACTTTTGATACTTAACTATATTTAAAACCAAATACTTTTTTACTTTTACTTGAGTCATTTTCTATTACGGTATCCTTACTTTTACTCAAGTATGAAAATGGGTACTTTTTCCACTACTGAATAAAGGACTATGCACTCAGTTTATGCTGAGAAAATCTCTGAATTCTACACAAAATAACTGCACTATACTGCATTTGCACTCTGTTCATCTCCCTTCATTTAGATATATTCATACTGATACAGTAAATTTGTACATCCACTGTACATCAACCGTATACCCACTGTATATTTGCTTATTCTCTTATAGCTCTATGTTCACTAGACCTAGTTGTGTATAACATGTCAACTTTGTTTAAACTCAGCTGTCTGTATTCTGTCTCTAAATGTTGTGTATCACCAGAGGAACCATATCACCAAGTACAATTCTGAGTACGTGTAAATTAACTTGCCGAATAAAGGGGATTCTGATGGAGTCTGAGGTGAGGGCTTGCGTAACCCGCAGGTCCCTAACTTGCACCCACAGCTCCTCACCATGGCCTCCCCTACAAACAGTGACATAAGTTAGAAGATGATTGCTAGTCTCACTCACCACTCACTCTGTCTTCTCATATCAGAGTAACACCAGCTGCTTTGGCATCTCTCCCCCTCTCTCTCTCTCTCTCTCTCTCTCTCTCTCTTTCTCCCTCTCTCTCTCTCTCTTGCTCTCTCTCTCTCTCCCTCCCTCCCCCTCTCTCTCTCTGTCTCTCTCTCTCTCTCTCTCTCTCTCTCTCTCTCTCTCTCTCTCTCTCTCTCTCTCTCTCTCTCTCTCTCTCTCTCTCTCTGTCTGTCTCTCTCTCTCTCTCCCTCTCTGTCTGTCTCTCCCTCTCTCTCCCTCTCTGTCTCTCTCTGCCAGTCTCTCCCTCTCCCTCTCTCTCTCTCTCTCTCTCTCTCAGCAGCCACAGGATATGCGCTGTACTCTCTGTAGTCAATTACCTTGATGAGCTGATCTCTTGGCCAGTCACACTTCCTGTTGCTCTCTCTCCCATGCAGCTCCCATAGCGTTCAATTTTCACCAGTATGTTGTACATTTTAACAACTCTTAGTGCAAAACTTAGAACAGATCATCAAAAAGGCAGTGGTTTCAAAAACTTTTTCACCAAACTTAGTGTTTCATCTAGAAATACATTTTTCATATTGCAATACATTTTCATAGAAAATCATTTCAAAATGCAATGCTCAAAATACTTTTGATATGATTTTCCTCCTTTTTTTAGATGATCACTTAAATGTTTGGTAAAACCTATAGATTTTTACATGTCAACAGGTTTGTCTGCTACAGATTCTGAAAAAGTATAACAAGTATGACATGTACATGTACATGTATTTACGTGTACTTCACATACTTCACAGTATGTTTTAAATAAATCTAATCAATGTTTGTTGGTCATGTACACAGATTTGACACCAGGTGCAAATGCTTGTATACAATACAATACCAATATGCAAATCACCCAAAAAGTCAAAAACAAGAAAGAATTGCATCCCCTATAGCGTAAGCAACTTGTTGCCGTTGGACAGCAATATTGTACTACATGCCATTTACATAGCAGACAAATTTTGTTGTGTGACCCCAGTGGGAATTGAACCCACAACTCTGGTGTTGCTACTGCCACGCTCTTATGAACGTAGCCACATACAGGACCACTACAATACAATACTGTAAAATACAATACACAATTACAATACAGGTGGAAAATGTATGATTTGCGATCCCCAAGGAGCGTGCCACCCACCTTCAGGCCATGGATGAGGCATGCAATGATTTCAATCCAGACCTGTCAGGCTTGGATTTGCCATACCAAAATGTTTTTGCATGATCAACGAGGACATGTACTGCAATTTCGATGGGAACCTATGGCCACGTCAGGCTTGATGCAATCTAGTGCTCGCTAAACATTGTTACTTTAATTTCTTTAATTTGATTACACCTTGAAAGATCTCTTCAATGACCACACCTATCATCACACGGGATAGAAATGATGGAAATGTCACGTTCAAGTCAATTAGAAGCTCGACTGCACAGGCCTCCAACATACCTCCCTTCGCGGTTGAAGCATAAAGACATGAGTTTACAGAACGCCTCGTCGAGGTTCCTCGGATCTCCACCACATCGATCCGCTTTGAGTTTGGGATGCGCCCCGCCTCTGGGACAATCGGCAGATCTCATTGAAATGGGACGTTCTGGTGCCGCTCTGGCGGTTAAAGGGGTATCGATTGAAGACCTAGTGGCTGAGAGATGTTGATGTTATTTATGATTGTATTTGAGATTCTTTTGTTGTGTGTATTTGAACTGTTGCTTGTGTTCTAGCAAATGTGTCAATTCTAAAATGTAGAGCTCCCTTGTAAAAGAGACCTTGTTCTCAATGGGGAACCCCTGTTGAAATAAAGGTCAAATCAATGAAAAAAACTGGTAGTGCAAGTGCATTGCCTAATGTGAAAACAGTGTAATGTACTGTAATTTACAGTACTGTAGCATATACTACATTGAAATGGAAATGTTAAAACATGTATCTTACATGTTGTGTTATTGGATTAACTGGTTGTTAAAATGACTAAAACTGAGAAGATATTATGTTGTGTTTTGGTAATTAAACCAATGTACTCATTATATTTCACAGTAAACCTATATTTTCGATCATTGGTTGTGTGTGGTGAACGATGTCGACCAATCAAAATGAATTAAACGTTTTGAAGTGTTACCAATTTGGAGTTTGGATTTTTGTATTAAGAATTTGGAGTTGTGTACTAAGAGCTTTAAAAATAGTACCAAAGAGATAAACATTTTTAAAAAGTCAACTGTAACGTCCTCCTTACCTCACCACCATCATTTGACATGAGCCAAACCTGCCTGGACTTTTCAGTACATGGGGTCGGTTTTATAAATTGTCTTCATCTAACTCTGCCTTTCTCAAGTGAGCTCTCTTTACAATAAGCTTACCCTGATGCTTAGCTTTATTCTGTGTGTGTGTATGTGTGTGTGTGTGTGTGGGGGGGGGGGGTAGATAGTGTGTGAGAGAGAATTAGTCACTAGGTAAGAGTGTAGTCTGATCTCTGAGAAATTCACTATCTCCATCCCCACTCTTCTCCCACTTCCCTCTTATAAAAGCAAACAAAACGTGTTTCCCCTCTGTTCTTTCGTATTCCCTCCTCTTTTTGTCGTGACCTTTCAGTATAGGATTCCCAGCTTGCATTCAGTGAATGCTTTCCCATATGGGGCAGTGAGCCCTTTTTGAGAGGAAGATAATTATTCCAAATAACTGTGTCTGAGGCCCCATGTTCCCAGGCCCAGCCCGGCTAGAGCAGGCAGGAATGGCAAGGAGCCCTCTCTCCTCCTTAATGGTTTCCACATGGAACTCTGGAGTGGGCGGCCAAGCCTCCAGCACGGGCAGAAAACTCCAAATTTAGAAGAAATATGAAAATGGTATAATGCGGCTTCCTTTGCAAGGGAGACAGGCCCAGCCCCCCCTCCACCCTGACCCCTCCCTCCCCCAGAGATTCTCCTCCTCAGACGCTGCAGGTCACAGGCTGAGGTCACGGGGGCCCTCATGCTAGCCAATCACAGAGCTCGGGGGGGCTTTCCCTCACATGTCGCTCTCGCATTGGGCCGGCCCCTCGGCTCATATAAGGTAAAAGAAAAGACTTTGCTTCCTAAGCCAGCTGTGCTTCAAAAGGGAGCTTTGCACCGGGAACCCCCTTCAGACATTAGGGCTCATACAGAGAGCGGTCATGGTAGCAGTGTTGAGGAGCCCCCCACCTCACCCCACCCCACATGACCACTGCCCACCCCCTACCCAGATCTCACCACTCAGCGCTGCCAGCATCATCCCAGCCAGCCGGCAGCCAGACGCGGGGCCGAGGCCAGCACAGACAGCAACATAGGAGCCACCGAGGACCAAGGCCACAGAGATAGCAGCACACAGGTATTGTATGCCTCAGCTACACACCCTTACATACATCGCTAGAGATTTCACACTCGTCAATTGACAGGGTTCACTCACCCAAAGTGGAAATTATACCAGGCATCTGTGAACTGTAATGTAACACACAGTATGGTCACTTTAAACCCTAATATTTGCTTGTAGGTAGACTTGTTGTGGTGGGCAGGCAGTTGGTCAACAGAGTACAAGGTTGATGGTGACTAATAAAGAGTGCATTGTCATCCGTCATCTTCTCCTGTCTGTGCTGGAGGCTGAGGTCTGGCTGACCTGGGGTCAGGGTGTCTTTGTCTGCCAAGCACGTCTGGGGCGGCGGAGATATGTCTGGTGTGTCAGTGTGTCATTGACGGTAGAGGGACAGACAGCAGGCCAGGGTGACACTGAGCTGATGGGCGGGCTGGAGGTGAGATGACGGCTCTCACTGGGACACCGAGCAGTGTCACTCCAGTGTTACTCCTAGTAGTGGTTTGAACCTTGGTGCTGCTGCCACTGCCAGCAAGACAATGGTTTATTGAGTTAGTGTGGGGCAGGATTGTGTTAGGCTTCTTTATTGACTACCTTTTCTAAGCTCATCCCACCCACATTTGCATATAATGACACAGCAACTCATCTGAATGTAATGGAGACAAACAAGCACTGCTAACGATGATTGATGACATTTCTATATTCTGTACATATTGTTCTTGGTTGATCTTGTGTAAATTCTGCCCGTGTACATACGTATAGATTGCATCTGATTACTGCGACAGCGCTATTTTGGTGGTTGATCAGATTTTTCCCGCAATTCTTTGTTGTAATCATTTCAGGCTTAACAAGCATTTATCTACCGTATCGGTTTTCCTTTCGCTTGGGTTGGAAACATGTCGTCACTTTTCACCTCTGCTATTTCAATATGTGTCAGCTTGAGAGAGAGAGAGAGAGAGAGAGAGAGAGGTCAAGGTTGAGGGCTGATGTCATAAAGTACCATCACCTGAGAGTGAGCAAATGGCAGTCCCTCTCTGCTGCTGTGACAGTTGCTTAGCTCAATTGCTTTACATCAAAGTGGCTCGCTATACAGCCTAAATCTAACTCGCCATGGAAACGAGAAATAATGTGTTTTCTGCTTCATATTACCTCAGCTTGTTTAGAAATTCCAAATTTAGTTCACGATTTATCTGTTGTTTTCCTCTGTTGCTCCTTTTACTTTGATACATTGTGTGAAAGATCCTGATTAAACGTAGCATTTCATCGTGTTGTTTAGGTTTTCAGACATTACGCAAATAGACAGCAGAATGACAGATTCACACAGCACTTAGGTGTCGTAAGCAGCCAAGCAGTTCAATAAACAAGGATGATAGTCATTAACATTGTGACATTCTACACAATGCTTGCACAAATAAATACAATGCTCTAGCTGCTTCAAGTTATATTTCATCAGGGTATGACATGGGTAATGTGAACACCCCCCACCCACTTTCCGTCTTTGTCTCGTGTTCCTTCCCTGCCTCTTCTTCTCCTCTCCTCTTCCTGACACTAACAGCAGAGCCTTCTAACAAACAAAGAGGCAGCAGATGTAGCCAGCTGCTGGGTGCCTCAGGGTCAGTGTTGGCTACCTCATGCACGCGAGTGCACGTGCCCAACCACGCACACACACCAACCTTTAATATGAAAAATCTCTCTCTCTTGCAAAATGGTGCTTTTCTTATGAGAGTTGATTGGAAATGATCAGCTATGAGTCCGGAGATCATAAATGTATCTAGTACAAGGGCAGTGTCCATTCAGAGGAAACCAGCAAGGCCTGCAGTCCATATGAGTTGACAAATGTACGCCATCATACATCATGAATCATCAGGGCATCAGCTGTCAAGACCTTCCTTCACATCTTAACTTGAAGATACAATTTCATTTCACATTCAGATTTGGGCCTCTACTCTTTTTAGTTTTAGGTGTGTGGTTAATCATTTCTTGTATGTTTCTCTTGGTATTTTGGACCATGTCTAAACCCATGTCTTGTCAGTGTCCTTCGAGTGTATTAATAATGTAGTACATCATATCAGTGGATGGATGGATGATATGATGGATGGTATGGATAGTTTAAATGAGGAGGGATGGAAGGGAGAGTTATGGGGATGGAGACAGAGATGTAGGGAGAGGAAACGCTGGATTTATTTTGAAAGGAGTAAAAGGTTTGGAAGCCATCAAACCGCGAAGCCTTTTCACATGACCCTTTGGTGGCCCTGGCTCTCTGGCCTGTCCTTTGCATCACTCTCCTCCTCCCCAGGGCCCAAGGGACCCCCGTTCCCAGGGTCACTTCCACATGAACGCCAGGGTAGGAGGGGAAAGAGGGAGTTAACTCCTCAGAGACTGACAAGAGTCCTCTGTTCACATGGCCGAAGGAGGACGGACAGCCCGCTGAGGGTCCTGATCATAGATACATACTTACATATTCTCTCTCTCTCTCTCTCTCTCTCTCTCTGCTCTCTCTCTGCTCTCTCTCTGCTCTCTCTCTTCTCTCTCTCTCTCTCTCTCTCTCTCTCTCTCTCTCTCTCTCTCTCTCTCTCTCTCTCTCTCTCTCTCTCTCTCTCTCTCTCTCTCTCTCTCTCTCTCTCTCTCTCTCTCTGGAACACACGTGTTTGGCTCTCTAATATATTATACGTCCTTATAGATGGGTGAATTTATCCCCACACTTTGTCTCATGATCCTTTGGCTGCTATAGTGGTGCAAGCTAAGTTTCCGTAGCTACAGCCTCACATTCCAGATTCCATCTCTCTCTCTCTCAGCGTTCTGGGAATGCTTCAGCCGTTTTGTCACTTCCTCTCCGGGTTGTAAAGAAAAAGCTCCAGCTGGTCTCATATGACTCATAAAAAGAGATGCTAATTTGTGTCTTTTAGAAATCTCTGGTCCATCTTGTCCGTTATGACTGCAACATACATTTTAGAAAAAGACTGACAATTTCATGCTCACTGTACGTTACTTCGTTCTGTTATTTCCTTGTGTGTCTTTTATCCAAACCTTTTAAGGTAGAAGAAATTGTTCAATTATTGCTGAATTTGTTCATCAATGATATGACTTAAGAGTATCAGCAGCAAATTCACCCTCAGAGACATACAACCCTCACGGTTGTAAATCAGTAAATGTATTATTTGTTAGAAGTGTTTTTTTAAGGGTTCATTCATTATAGTTCTAGGCCCTTTTAGTTTTATTTTCTATTCCAAAAAGAATGTACAGTGCACTATCTAGCCTACACACATGCCAACACACACACACACACACACTCAAACTCAAACTCACACAACCGTCCCTGGCCCGTTGGGATAAGAGACGCATTCTTTCTCAGAAACGCTCTCTTGATCCTGAGAAACACATCCAGCCCAAATTCCAAAAGTGCTGGGAATCCTATGTTTATGGAAGGCATCTCGGAGGGAGCGTTGTGGGATCAGGCGTGGGGTGCCCTGAGGGGGTTCCAAGGACCTCTGCTTTCCCGGATCTGTGATAGGATTAGAGCCACAGCACACAGACGCTTTGATCTAGACGTACCCTGGTGAAGATGGGGCATGTACTGTCCAAACAAGTCCAGGCCCCAAAGGTAGAAATGAGCTTTTAGTAGAAAGTTCAATTATGTAAGCGACAGACTGACAGCCTTTGATTTCACAGCTTATTTGACTGTAGCTTAGTCATTAGTGCATTCCTTACACAGTAATACATTAATAAGCCTCTGGATGGTTTTGGCACGAAAGGGTAGCTAGCCTCTTAGAGTTATTCAGGGATGCAAGTTGCAAATTTTCTCCCATACATTTACATTTAAGTCATTTAGCAGACGCTCTTATCCAGAGCGACTTACATTTCTGCTCCTCCACAGAGCTGTCAAATACTACTCTGACCATAATGTCTCACTGTATGTTTAACAAAGTAAGACCCACGTGAAGGTTTGCCACGATGACTCATTAACCTCTGCTATGACAAATTAATTTCGTACTTTGTCTCCTCTGGTCTTTGCTTCTGAAATTTCAGCCTCGCCACATCAGTGAGAGAGAGAGAGAGAGAGAGAGAGAGAGAGAGAGAGAGAGAGAGAGAGAGAGAGAGAGAGAGAGAGAGAGAGAGAGAGAGAGAGAGCAGGCTGAGTCAGTGTTGTAGCTCAGCGGTACTAGAAAGGCCTGGGCTTCATCAACTACACTTCTGATTCATCTACCGTGGTATACAGAGAGAGCATGCAGTAGAGAGAGAGAGAGAGAGAGAGAGAGAGAGAGAGAGAGAGAGAGAGAGAGAGAGAGAGAGAGAGAGAGAGAGAGAGAGAGAGAGAGAGAGAGAGAGAGAGAGAGAGAGAGAGAGAGAGAGAGAGAGAGAGAGAGAGAGAGAGAGAGAGAGAGAGAGAGAGAGAGAGAGAGAGAGAGAGAGAGAGAGAGAGGGAGGCCTCCCCCACCCTCCTCACGCTTCCTGTCTAGATGATTTAAGGAGATGGGGAGAAATGAGAGGGGACCTTAAAAGGCAATGTTTGGGCGTGCAGGAGCGTTCGCTCTCTCCATTATCATACCCTGGGCCTGTGTCTGTGTCTGTGTAAACACAACGTCTGCCTGCACGTCTGTCTGTACGTCTGTGGAGGTGAGCACTTTGGCACAGGCTGAGGCACTTCAGGCACACACACACGCACACACGCACACACGCACACACACACACCAATGTAAACAAGTCTTGGCAATGTATTTTTCACCTTGTCACTTTCAAGTGATAGTTTTCTGACTTTGGAGAAAAAAAGGGACAAGTTTTACAAATCACTTTGACAAATGTTTATGCTGGAAAGGTCTTCGGTTATATGGTAAAATGGCCATGTATTTAAACCCAGAACATTACATTCATAACATCTAGCATAGGATGTTCCATGTATAGCAAACTGTAGATTAGGATATATTACACCCCAGTCTTTACATAGTAGTACAGACCATGTAATACTCAAAGAATGTGCACTATTGCTGTCATAGGAAATAAACGAGTTGATATTAATGTGATAATAAAACTTGATTAACACAAGAGCATGGGAAACAGGAAATGGATCCAGGATGCAATGTTTATTGTTATGTGTTGGTTATTAACAGTGTCTGTGGTATCCGTATCGTTAGACACACAAAGCATGGCGGAGGAGTGTTGTGTTTGTTTATATTTTCTCGGCCTGTAGACATCTGTGGGGGTGAGACATCCGGGGTCCTGGATGAGGCACGCATGCAGCACCCTATATAGATATGGAATAGTCTCTGGTCGGTTCCCAACACATTATTTAGACAAAATGGCAGTCCTTCTTTGTGACTGCGCTCGGGTTTTTACTGACTTCTCCACCTTCGCGCTCACTTTTCCCTTTTTAAGTCAGCCAGCGGCAGGCTGTGACTAGAAAAGGGAATGTGTGCAGCCAGCCGGCGAGAGCGAGAGAGCGAGAGAGCGAGGAAGAGAGAGAGAGGGGGGGGGGAGGCAGGCATGCTTCCATGATCACCGCCTGCCTGCAAGAGCCTGAAAGACCCCGAAAGAGTGAATGTTTACCAAAGTACAGCTACATTTTCCATGATCCCAAAATAAAATTGGCTCAGAATTCCTTATAAGGGCTGCGGGGAGGCTCCAGGAGAGAGGTTTGAGACAACCTTAAGCTCCTTGGAGATAGTTCAAAACTGCTACGGATTTCTCATGTTATTTCTTATTTTTATTTGATGATTATTTTTTTGTTGTTGCTTTCTCTCTTTAGAATAAATGGAAAACTCCTTAAATTAGATTACAGGAGATTTATTGTACTCCTAAATATTTATTACAGCTTTCGGACACTTTAGTTTGGACTGTGAGAACAACTCCGAGCATGGCTCTGTCTATGGCATCATCACTAAGCTATCTCTGCAGGCCATACCTTAGCCAAACAGAGTTAGACACAACTATCCATGAGCCCATGCTATTGAGTGTCCTGTTCCTGTGTGTCTGTGTGAAGCCTTGTGGATCTGCTGTCTGTCTTCTGGGACTGGTGTTTAACTGTTCTCTTCTCTCTGTCTTTCCCTGTTTCAGACTGAACCAAAGGACAGAGCATACACTGTAACCAATAGGTGAGTATCACATGATGTCAGCTCCGTTATCTCAGCCCAATTATCTGCCTAAACCTCCTCAGGGGTCAGACATTATGGCTGTGATTGACAACTGATGTAACCTCTCAGAAATGAAAGAGAAGACTTAATGGTCCTTCTGTGGCTCAGTTGGTAGAGCATGGCGCTTGTAACGCCAGGGTAGTGGGTTCGATTCCTGGTACCACCCATACGTAGAATGTATGCACACATGACTGTAAGTCGCTTTGGATAAAAGCGTCAGCTAAATGGCATATATTATTATTATATTATTAATTTTTTTCATGTAGGCTACAGTCTGGTGTATCTGTGTGAGTGGCCCTTATGCAATCCCCCAGACCTGTGCAACAATTGTGTGATTACACCATCCCTCTTCCTGGGATTGAGGGTCAAAACTGAGCACTCAGTCACAGGTGTTTATATGAGCTCAGCATAGTGTCTGGTTGCTGAGTAATGTTCTGCGGTGTCCATGTCCACACACTGAAACGTGCCAGATAGAAACACTGTTCAGGGGCACAGTCAGCCCGCCATTCTAAATCGGCCGAAAGTCAGACACAGAGGGGAACGCTGTGTATCAGATGATATCAGATATCAGATCCAAGAAAACTTGTCCGAAACCTTACTGTCACCAGTGACCCACAACAACACCACTTCCTCCTGACAAAACGAGCTGATGGCGTCTTCTTTACTCTGATTCAATTGTGTGTTTAGCTATTTTTTACCAGCCAAGCACAAACATGAAATAATTACTGTATATAAACCAGATGAAGTGTCAGCACTCCATGGGAGTTTCCTCCTCCTTCTCTTCCATCTCCTTCCTCTTCCTCCTCCTTCTCATCCTCCCTCCTTCACCTCCTCCTCAAGCCTCCTTGTGGTGCCTGAGGCCTGATGTGGGTAGGCAGGAGGCTCCAGTAATCCTGTCTTTGTGGGCCAGGCAAGTTACACGCTCAGGAAGCAGGCAGGGCACTGTGCCCTGCCTTCCTGCCTGGATTCTGTGGTGTTGTGACACCCAGACACCCAGAGACCTGGTCACCCTGACACCTACACACATCTAGTCCATTCACCAGCACCTAGCATAGACATATCACACCTCTCCAGTGAGGGATCCTCTCACATATTATTAGGGTATCAGTTCAAAAGTTATTAGAATGTTATAATGTTCTATCAAGTTAACTGATTATTTCATCTAATGTATATGAGTACACCAGTTTAATGATCAAATAATTAAGAATCAACTGGGAAATGGTGCCCACAAACTTTATGTGAGAAAGGAGTGAGAGCAAGGCTAACGGTATGTGGAATGAGTTAGATCATTTTTTAAAATGGAAGCTCCAGTACAGTAGCAGTGATCTAGGGAGAGATTTCATAGCCACAGGGATGAGAGCCAAGGCTGATGGTGGAATCCTGGGTGTAATGTGAAGAGTAGAGGAAGTATACTGAGAGCAGAGGGAGAGAGTGAGCTCCTGGGTTGTTTCCCAATTGGCACCCTGTTCCCTATATAGTGCACTACTTTTGACCAAAAGTAGTGCACTCTACGGGGAATAGGGTACCATTTGGGACTTAATTGTTTGTTTGCTCTGCGGCTGGGTGTCCTGCAGTTAGGGATTTAGTTTGGGCGATGCTCCTGGCACCCTACCCCCTCTGTGGTCGCTGTGAGAAAAACGTGCTGGAACAGGAGAACGGCCCACACCCCTGCTGTCATGATGGCAGCATCTCTCTCAACAGCGTGCTGCTGATTAAAACTCTGTGGCCACAATCCAACATGGCTGAAGCTCCTCAAAAATCAGTGCCAAACGCATTTCAAAACACCCCAAGTACTCCAATCCCCATGTAGGGATTAGGGGTGTGGGAATTTGGGAATGTCAGTGGGATTGCAGGGATTAGGGTTGTGGGAACAGGGAGGAATGTCAGTGGGAGTTGAGGGCACAGGGACAGGAAGGAGCAACATTTAAATATGCAGGCAGGCAGGGGTCAAAGTCATTTCCTGTTCTCCAACATAACGTTTACAGCCCGCACATTCCCCCAATATACAGTAAGCCTCAGTCTTTATGGTACCTCCCTCTTACAGTTTGATACTGGAATGGGACTGCACAGACAACTGTCACAATGTACTTATGTGTGGATCATGCTGTTTCGTTGAGCGCTCTAAAGAATCCTCCATTGCTCTTCTTACCCACAGGTCAGTCTGCACTGGGATCTTAGGACCTCTTTGGTTTCTTACCTAACTCCAACTTTCTTAGTCAGAACTATCCTATAGCGATGTGAAGAGAAGACAGGTAAGGTAAATCTGGGGGGGCCTGCCAGAACCAAGGCGTTGATGTTTTACTGTGTAGGTCTATTGCTTGGTCCTCAGGCCCCAGGTGCAGTGCTGCATCTCTGGTCAATTGGGAGTCTGAGATGAAGCACTGTAGCTCGGGAAGGGGGGCGCAGCTACAACGGGGTGAGCAGTCTGAGTGGTGGCCCCATGTCTATACCTCTCTGCCTTATTCTAGACGGTCTTCTAATGGAGACCTATGTTCAGGATATTAGGGATGGAGGGCCCCCGTGACTGGTGCTGCCCCTCCCAGCCTCTCTCTCTCTCTCTCTCTCTCTCCCAGGTCTGGCCACATATCTGAGATGCCATATCATCGCTCCACCCATGATGTTTACCTCTGCTTCATACAGCCGTGTGGCCCAGTAAAGACTATAGTTGCTGGTGTGTTTTCCATGCTTTAATTCACCACCTCCTCCTGAGTGCATTTGCTGCATTTACCCTGGCCTTTTCCTCGCTCCCGGGGTCCAGTTTTCCCAGGAATCCCTTGGGCAATCACAAGGGGGATTCCTGGAAATACTGTTCTTGGGGGTGGGGCTTGACTACATGGATCTGGGATAGTAATACAATCTGCTCGTGATATGTTCCACAGACATGTGTGATGTAATGGAAAATTCTATGAACGGGGAAGGACAATGAAGGAAGATAGAACGAATGCTACACTATTTTATATATTGATGCAAGGCCTGGCCTGGATAAATACTCTTATGTATTTAAGTGTCTTTACCTTTTGATATGAATTTCACTATGTCTGAGAATCTTTATACACTCATACAATTTCATATTAGCTATAATATAACTTTTTCATATCAAATGTGCCAGGTGAATTAAAAAAAAAATGTTAATAAATGTCAACATTTCCAACATGTCTGTCTCAGTCATTCCACTTTCTTGTTACACTAGAATGTTTAGTATCATCGAAACTTGCTAGAATGACCCAAATCTCATTGTGGACGCACGGCCAAATATGAAAACAGTGCCCTCTACAGTGTATGTCGATATATCAACACCACAACTTGCTTGTCAAAATCTTCACCACAAGGGGTCAGAGTTGAGCCACTTCCTTACATATGCTGCTGGTAGAAACCCTCTTCTCACACCACTTTGATACAAAGTGATTTTCGTAGCAGGTTAGGAGAGAATTTTTTGCCTTAATAACCTACGTTAGTTCTCACAACCTGCTGCTTAAGTTCTCCTAACCTACTACGAAAAGTAACTTCGGTATCAAAGTAGAATAGGCCATCATCCTACATGTGCTACATCAGATTAGCCTACCATGGCAGATGAATATTTCAGGGACTTAACATATTTCAGTTCACATATGGTAGGAGTAGCATTTACACATACAGAGGAAATGTATATGAGTGTTTGTGTGCACCTTTCTATAGCCATCTTCAACCAAACAGGCAATGTGTACCACAAACTGGGTGTTCTGTGTACATTACAAGACGGGTAGTTGAAAGAATGTGGTAGTTTTAGACAAATAGATCTCCTTTGGGGGAAAAGCCAAACTCACTTTTGTATATATCAATGTATTCAAACAGGTAACTTGGACAAAGTTCATATGACTACAGACAGGGGACTGTACAATGTTAATAGGATATGTAAAACGAAGGCAGGGAGACAAAACTGCTTTAGACAGGAACTCACTTATAACAGAGATTTATTTTCAAATCTCTGAAAATTATATTTTTCTTTTAAACTCCAGAAACTGCTGCTATACAAACTCCCCCCTTCAGGCATGCACGAAGCACATGTACAGTGACTCATATCAATGTAGGTCGGAAGATGGATAGATACTCACATTCATAAGAGCTTCGCTACACAATCAAATCTATCCCTCCAATGAGAGTCTACTAGACATAGAACATAGTTTGGGATGCATAGATCTGAGAAGCTTTCTACTGTCTGGCATAAGAAAGACAGGAGCACCACCATGGTAAATGTTCCCTGGCTCCACTCAAGCCTCCCTGCAGTCACGTGTAAGAGGGTCTTCATGGCAGAGAGCGAAGGAAAGTAAAAGGCACAGCATAGGAGTAGGAAGGCCTGCAGTGAGAGAGAGTTAGAGTGAGAGAGGTTTCCCCTTTAACACTCACTCCCCCGCAAGGTTATCTGGAAACTCCTCAGGGCCCCCACACACACTCACTCACACACAAGGCACTACTGGGCTGTCTAGGCTGTAATTGCTTGGTCACGATTGGCTCTACTTGCCCACTGGAATCCACTCAGAGCAGTGGAGGCTGCTGAGTGGAGGACAGCGCATAATGATGGCTGGAACGGAGCAAACGGAAACCCATGTGTTTGATGTATTTGATACCATTCTACTTATTACGCTCCAGCCACTACCACTAGCCCGTTCTCCCCAATGAAGCTGCCACCAACCCCCTGTGACTCAGAGGTGACAAAGAGAAGGCTATGTGTAGTGTACTACACAGCAGTAAATAAACAAGTGCATACATTTCTGTAGGTATGTCTGTGGGTGGGTGGATGAATCTGAGACAGGGTTATACTGGCTGTGGAGATGAAATGCTGTATTCAAGATAGATGTTGACAACTTTAGCACTATGAATTGACCAGCATCAAATGACTAAATACTTAAACCCTTAACAGACACATGAGGAAGTAGTTAAGACTTTACTCTGTCTGGCATTTTCTTGCCTCTTTTTGGACTGGGGAATTGGCATTTCCCAGATTGCATGTCAACCATTCTGTATGTCAAAGCTCAACTAACTCACTAGGCTGCGAGGGTTGTCCATGGTACACAAAACGATTATAAAGTAACCTATGAAAGATAGTTCAGCATGTGTCCTCCAATCAATGAGAATTCAAATACAATAGACACAGACCCTTTAAGATATGGCCTGGTCATTTTAAGGGTGATAGCTTTAAATGCTATCTGATCAAGGTGGCCTGGTTTATCTGCTCCTCCTCATACCTTCTTAATGTCTGGAGTAGTGGGTGGTATGGGCGACGACATGTTAGATGCAAATTCCACAGGCTTGGAGGGAATCTGCCGCTGAAACTTCATGTGATGATGTGACATGTGTTGGGCCAGATGTGTTGGGCTAGATGTGTTGGGCCAGATGCGGGATCATGGGTATCAGTTGCTCCCGGTATTGTGTGACAGATTACAGCACAGCGTTCAGGGAGGAAGGGGAATGGCTGTTTGGGCCACGGCATAAGGAGTGAATGATACCTACCATCGAGCGGGAAAGATCCAGCATAGGAAGTGACTCCCCGCAGCCACCTGAAACCATGGATGGGACTTTTGTGTCATTCTGGCTAAAAAAAAATAAACCCCTTAGCCTGAACATTTACACTTCAGGTCCAACTTGTTCCATGGGCACTTTCGAGCAGATCTTGTATGTTTACTTAGTCTGGGAATCGTGTGCTTTTCTGATCATGTTGTCTTGTATGACCACATGTTCAGAAACAGTACATACTGCACCATATAGTACAGTGCATACATTTACACAAGACAGCACCAGTCAGATTGAGTTGGAATCTCAACCTTTTGGTTACTGGTCCAATGCTCTAACCGCTAGGCTACCTGCTGTATACGACCCACTTTATGCTTAATGTAAGATTATACAGTACCTAGGTCCGACAAGGACACCCACAAAGGAAGCCTACAAAGAACATCTGTGAAAAAAGACAATACAGGCCACACAAGCGCGTCTTATACTACACAGCTTGGTGAAAAATACAATGTGAGGTGTTTTGCTGCTTCAGAACAGCAAGCAAATGAGCTGTGTTAAAAATAAAGCCATGATTGGTTTTGTAGCAGGAAAAGATTACCTATTAAATGGGCCATTGAGAATAGAACATTGTTGTTACTATATATGGGGGTTATTTTAATGACCAAATCCATTCACATTCATTTAGAAGGTAAGCTACACAGCCTGAAATAAATATCTAATGGTAGGTAGCCTGAAATAAATAGCTATTGGTAGGCTATACACTGGGAAATGAGGTGAGACAAGGATTTTCGGGTTCCTCTATGCATAGGAACTGAACAGTAGCCTACTATATCATCAACAGCAAACAACATAATTGAGAAACTATAGAAAATATATATTTTAAATTCTATTGATCATTGGGTTGACTGGCAGACTCCGCAAAAACATCTGCACATGATGGATGGGGTGGGTTTATGAGGGGGGATATGTATCTGTGTTTACTAATATACTTTTCTGTAGCCTTGTGAAGTCAAAATGTAACGCATTTTTAAAAAATGTCCTGCCTATAGGTTGACGTAGGGACACGACAGATAGAAATGTGATACTTTTGTTCGAGCTCTCGGGCAGTTTCACAAGGACGCCACATTGGGGCGCGGTCTCTGTCATATAGTACAAGGTTCACGACGCAGATAATAACGTTTCTGTTTCACAGAACACACGCAGTTTCACAATTTAATCCATAAACAACTATATATGCAACGATCCATCGATGCGCCCAGCTGAATACGCTCCTGTAAATGTAGCCGCGTTTAGACGTTGTCAAGAGCATCACAGTCATTTATGATAAATTCATTCCGCACATTTATTTTTACAACCTGTAACAACTGGTGAATATCGAATGGCCAATCAGCACCTGAGATACGTGTCCTTGTTTAGAAGGTTACACTTTGGTCCTAAAGATCTCCCTCCCATTTGGAACGCTGAAACGGGGTCAGAAATCATGTTCTGAATATAATCCTTGGGGATATGCTCCATATTATGTCTTCCCTCTTCAATCATGTATTCATAGAGGCTGATGGTGTACAAGATGTGGGCAAACATTACATTACATTACTAGGATAAGAAAATAAAAGTTTTCCTCAATTAACATGACTATGAAATGACATGTGGGGTGGTGCTGCTACTCAATTATAATCTGTCAAGGGAGCAGGCTTTCACCACCTCACACTGTACCTTGCCCTCTATAGGCACCTCCCAGCATTATACAAGGGTTCTCTAATTCCTTTCTAGTGCCCACATGAATCGGCATGCCTTGGGTTGTGAGAAATTAGTGCCTGCTTGGTCTGTAGTGGGAGCAAATAGATAAGGTAGGACAAGAGAGGTAGGGTTTAGTGTGGCGATGGGGTTACATTACACTGCAGTAGCAGCCCTGGTAGATGGCAGGAAGAGAGGGAGGAAAGGAGCCCGATCAGCATGTGACACCTCACCACCACTCAGTGGATCTGCCTATGTTGAGGCCACTCCTATGCTGATGAAGAAGAGGCACCTAGGTAGTTAGAGATCTTCTATTACTAAGATGGTGAATGAGTCTTGAGAAGATGATCATGAATGGGATTTCGTAATCGGGCTGTTTCTTCTGAATACTCCCCTTTACAAGACACCAGGGAGTGCTGCTGTGGGTGAATAATGGTTCAATGGAACATTTTGAAATAGGGGTGTGTTCTTTCGCCTTTTAAAAAGGTCACCAATGACTCCAGATACAAACTGTGAGATTGAGTTTGACCTACCATTTCGATTGACCTCGCTTACATTTGTGACAGGCATTTCTTCACTCCAAGCATGATCGTCCCTTTGGCCCCCTTTGTTCGCCCAGAGGGATGTCTGGGGCCTCCCTCTTTCTCTGCAAACAGCTGCTTTCCACTTGTGTCGACCTCACAACGGATGAAAGGACAACCAGGACTTTTTCACCCTGCTGCAACCCTTGTACTGTCCTGTCCTCCTTGCCTGGAGAATGACTTGGCTCTCAGCAGCCTGGTGTCTAGTGTGTCATGGTTAACAAATCCCTGACCACACAAGGCCCCTTCTCAGACTCTCAGGATAACACAGGGCAGTTAGGTACCATTCAAACAAAAATAAATACAAGTCACTTACCCAAAGACACACTGGGGAATTTAATATTTCCGTGTCACATGGATGCATCATCTTTGAAAAATGTAGAGTACCTCACTTTTGCTACTTATTTTCTTGCCAGCTTTGAAAGTTATTTTCCTGTTGACAAAGTGGCCTAGCAGGAGTGCCATCGAAATTACTACACTGACAGACCCTACAGAACAATGCAAACACTCCAATAATGTTGTTCAGCAGAGGAAGGGGTAGTCTCACACAGACATCTATTTTTACTTGGAATCACCAATTTCCATTATGTAAGGGGGTGGGGGTAGCCTACATACACCTTGTTGCATTGCACTTTGTCCCTAAACCCATTGTGTAGTTCTCCATGCGCTTCTCGGTTGTTCGACTAACCCCTTTGACACTTTTTACTATTGTATAGAATGAAGAAGAGTGAGTCCCATAGTGAAGATTTGCTGCCAGCCACAATTCTTCTTTGTTTTATGAGTTGTAGAAAAACAATTTTCCACAACAGCTATTTTAATCCATTTTAATATTTACAGATATAAATCCGGGAAGATCTTTTCTTCAAAACACCACCACAGGCACCTTACAACTACCCACCACCCCAACAATATTTCACAGGAACTGCTTTTTCTAGATTACAGCAATACCTTTCCACAAATGTGTCCCTTTGCATCAAGTGATCATACCTTTAGACAAATCCTTTGCATCTTTCCTTTCTATCTATCCCCAACCCTGCTGATGTCAAATTTGTAAAATTCTCACAATACGAGGGTTGTGTGGTAGTCAACACGTGTGTAAAGACAAGAAAATGGAAAGACCAATTGTAGTCCCCCCATCATCCGGGCCTAAGGAAGAAGTCTGTGTTTTCTTCAAATTACAGAGACTTGGACAGTGATTCTGACAAGTCATTTAAATTTATTCTGACATGCTAAAGGGAATAAATTACATTTTTATAGAATGTCCAGCTGTAAAATAGCTAAAGCTGGGTCAGGGGGATTATTAGGGAGGGAGAGAAACAGTTACTAGTGTGCATGTTTTGACTAAAGGCTGTGAGAAATCCAAATTATTCTTCCCTCAAGACTCAAAGTATATAGAAATTAAACACTCCAAACCTTTCTCTGCAATAAAAAAAGAACGAAAATGAGGAAAAAAAAGGTCACTACTCTAACTAGCAGCGAAATTTAGTTACAGAGAGAAAGAATATTTTACAAGAGGATCTGCTTTGTCGCAGGAAGAAGAAACATAAACACCCTTCCCCCAAAATGATCAATTCAATACAGGGAAAGACAACTCTATAAAACTGAAGGGGAAAAAAAGTAGGTTCTGATTCTTTAAAAAAAAAAAGTGTATATATGTTTGTATATAAAAATGATAACCAAAGGGTGGGTGGTGTGAGGTCCTCTCAAAAACGGAACATTGATGCCATCCATCAAAGCAACTCAATGAATAAAAAAAATTAAAAAACGACATTTGTCGATTGACATTAACATCTCAAAATTAAAATAATTTGCGTCATTATTTTTTTTAAATAAGCAATTTCCAAACAGGTTTAGTCAAGTGGTGCCTAATTTATAATGAATATGCTTTTGTGGAGTTGATCTTTTTTATTCATTGTTTGAGACTTCAGAATACCAAGTACAATATAGTTAATGCAGCGTTCTAAAGAGGAACCTAGTAGTCACTAGAATTGTTTTCATCTTCACATTTGAAGCTCTTCTAGCACATATCAGCAGGCAGAATCTTAATTACCCTTTTTATGAAAAGAAACTAAATAAATCCAATGTTTGCTTAGTAAATACCCAGGATTCATTCATGACAAAGAACAGTTTCCGTTTACATCTTTCATTTTGCTTGAAAATGAGGGAAAAAAAGTTGAAGAGAAAATTGTCGTTTCAAAATGTTCAATCTGACTGACGTGTGTCTGGGTCATCGTGCCACGCTCGGTGACTGAGGGAATGGGGACAAAGCTGCTCTGACAGGGGGCCATGAGGTGAGGCAGGCACCCGAGCAGCAGCTCTCAGAGGGAGAAAGTATCAAGGGGAAAGTATTGCAATGTGCACAATAACATCCACAGTGAGCCAACCATGTCTTATTTTCAGTTTTGAAGAAACACACAAAAAAACAAAAAAAATCTTCAGGGACAGGACAATAGAGACGGCTACAGCTTCGTAAAATTCCATACCAAGCCGGCTTTGTGTGGATATAGTATATACATACCAATATATAGATATATGCAGAGCATGTTATCTATATAGAGCAATTACATATATAGTATATGGAACGAAAGTTCTTTTACAGGAAAAAAGGGTTGCCCACAATGCCTGGCAGGCTCTGGTGAATTTGATCCTGGAATCCGGGGTGTGATTGGAAGGCAAATCCTGCTACGGCCACTCGTCTTCATTTCTTTGTCTTACTGCTCAGAAACCTGCAAGAGAAACGAGGAGAGAGAGAGAGACAAAGAGACAAGAGGCCATAGGTTACACATCAAGTGGAACGGTTTATCTTCATCAAAAAAGGGTTGAGCGACTGCTATCAACAAAGCCAAGTAAATGACGGCAGTTTTCCAGCCCTGTAATAAAAAAGTGCCCAGTCATCAGTCCCGCTCTGCAGCAAGCTCGGCCCCACTGCTGCAGAGTGCCTGAGACGGGGAATTAAACATTTACTCTGAGACTCCTGTAATGAAGACATCCACCACCACCTTAAAAAGGTTCACAACTAGTGCAGGAGACAACAGCAGCTGTGTAGTGTACCGGGAGCGTGTATAGACAGAAAGACAAGTGGAAAGTGAATAAGGAAACAATGAGTCTTGTGAAAAAAAAATCTACTTTTAATGGGCGTAGTTCAACCGAGATAACAAAAACACTTCTAAAAAGACAAACGGGGATGTGATCTGCCTGTGTGAGTCAACCTCCCATCATGCTTCACTGCAGTGAGAGGTAATCTTTACAGACAGCCATTACCCAATGACATGTATTCCCTCTCCATAGCCACACCCATGCAGCTTAGCAGCTGGCCTTTAGAGGCGCCAATCCAAAGGATAGGAACATGGGCAGAACAGGATTAGGTAACACTAAGATGTGTGAGGATTCCTCACTCTTTCTCATGGCCTTTGACAATCTTTTGTCTTCCTCAAGCAAGCCTTCACACCTTGATGATGTGTTCCGAGACTCACCGAGTGGGTTTAGATAACTGCAGCTCAAGTCTGGACATGATCTCGTCAGATCTGAGTGATATGAGAAGAATTTGACATGAATGCTCCTGAGTCACCTCCTGCTACAGCAATTCTCTCCGATGTGGTAGGATTCAAAGGAAAGGTGCAGTTTCGCTGCAGGCATTACATGGGAGTGTGTTCAGAGAGCCATCAGAGGATCTATCCGTCTGAGAAATAAGCAAAAGTAATGGTTCTGAATTACACATGAAACGCTCTGGACCTTTCGCGTATTTAATGGACGTCAATGTGAGTCATTGGTTCGATGACAAAATATAACACACGGATATGAAGGAGATCCCTGCCGTTTCAAGTGTCCGTATTTCGTTTCGTTGGGAGTAGAGGGGCCAGCTGATGTAACAGACCAGTCACACTCACAGGGGTGAAAGGGCAGCTCAATTCTCCATATGCGAGCTATTAATAGAACACGCCTCTTCTAATACAGCAAATATCCTTTAGGAGATTTCACAGCAACATGACGATGACATTTTAGGCCCTACACAGACACTAAAATGACCATGTGATGATCAATATGTTTCAAAGAGTAAAGGCCTGGGTCAATGGAGTATGCTATGAGCGTTAGCTACTTGCGTTTGCCTGATTATATCAACGTGGCATGCTCTAAACAACTATCATATAATACAAGGCAATGGAGCAATAGAGGGCTGAAACGCAAACTCGCATTAACAAGGTTTCCATTGTTACAAGGCTAACAGAGTGGCCAAGTCAAATTGGTATCCAAGAAACCCAGCAAGTTCTTTCAAGCTCCAATACGCCGGAGCTTGACTATTTAAATTCCTGGCTGTGGCTACTCAGCACCCTTCACTTGCAGTGTTATCTTAAAGGGACAGAGAGTAGCAGAGAACAAATAACCGTCACCAGACCTTAGAAAGAGATGTCCTTTTATACATTTTATAGCTTTGCTTGTGAGCAGGGGGTCCCTTTAACAAAAGGTCCTTTTTATTATTTAAAAAAAAAATCAGTTACGTAGGGAAAACTTTGATCTCTCCACCCCTGCAGGGAAGGCACATAAGCAGCGCTCAACTGTGCGCATGGAGTCCACATACTAAAACAGACAGTGCACAAAGGATTAGACCAATACCACGTCATCAGCAAATCCTATTTAGAAACTAGCCTCTTCACAGCACTTGTTCACTGCCATCATTGTGGGATGTGCCTTGAAAGAGAGGGGAAGAGAAAGGAGGGCGGACAGAGTGTCCTCCTGCTTTGATTTCATATTTAACGGCTTTCAAAGCTCTTCTCGGCAGAGCGGAGACCGAACACCGTCATTAGTCGTGCCCGGAGAGGGGCAGAAGAGGATTTGCCTGACATCATGGAGAAAGCATCTCATATAAGAAAAACTATAACCATCAGTAAACCTAAGCAACCGGAAGCCTTGTTTGGGACAGGATTTTACCAACAATACATCACACAAAATGGTAGCCTCTCTGCTAAGTCAGAGGGGCTGGCGGGCTGGGGAAGAGCAGGACTGATACACTGAGCCCTCTCGGGGGGCGCCATCCGTGTCATGTCACCAACATACATCGGGCCCTTTTCCCCCCTCTCCAATTAACCTGCACTCAACCCCCAAAAACATTTTTGGTCTAATAATAAATAGTTAATCCACATAGCTCAGATGATAACCATTGTGTATTGAGGACTTAATTCAGCCCTGCCTAAGCCGTCTGAACCAAGCTGGCACACATGGACTAATACACATGGAACAGAGGGAGGGCTTCATTAGAGTCCTCCATGCAGTGTGTGGATAAACGCATGGTGTGTGCGGAGCAATGAGGTCTGATGAAGCCAATGCAACAGATATTATTAGTGGTGGTTTTAAGTAATAGGGGGTTGGCATTGACTTGAAGTAAACGTGCCTTTTACTACTAAATCTAATACAGGTCAGGTAGTTGGTATCCAACAAGGCCGCCCTGCAATTTCATGCCAGAGATTACAAATCTAAATGGGCTATAGCCTAATCCCTGTGGAAATCCTAGTCGTCACCTGATGAAAACAGCTTCAGGTTTTTTGAAAAATTGGTTTGACTCCTCCACCATCAACCCTGGGCACCCGGGATACCCTCTACGAGAGGGAGGGGGGCGACTGGAATTAAAAGAGGTCATTCAAGAGTCACATCACATGAGCACTAAAATTACACATGACAAAAGACAGCAATTTATTAACCATTGCACCAACATGTATGAAACCTTTATTAGTATGTGGTTAGAATCTCACTCCTGCTCAACCAAGTTATTTTAGAGCATTCCAATAAAGATTAACAAGTGTTAGATCCAGGAACAATGATTGCGAGAAAGAGTGAATCATACATCCCATTAAGAGAAGGGGTTCATTCAAAAGAGCGAAATCACTATGATTTTAACATCCAAAGAAGATGATAAAGCCACCCCTTTGTCCCAGAGAAGAAGAAGAAAGACATTTGGGTACAAAGTTAGTAGTCAAATTTCCCAAGGACGTCTTTGCATCTGCAAGACAGACCAATTGAATTTCTCTATCTTTTGGGGGCCTCCTCGAACTAACACTTTTTTTCTCTCATTAACCTGGTGGGAGAGAATGTTCCAAATCCACTTGTTTTTTTTTTAACGTTTTTTTTACCACTTTGAAGGGGGAACGAAAATGAAAGCAATTGGTGTCTCCATTTTTGCACTCCAAACGTCACTTGGCTTTTTGCTACTAACCTTTCATGTTACTCTTGGGTTTGTCAGTTTGCTTGCCTGTAGGGGTTTGTGCCTGTTGCCCCTGTCCCCCTGAGGACGCGGCCTGCTGTGCTGCTTTCTGCTTCAGCATTGTCCAGTCAAACGTGTAGTCGTACTGGTGGTTCAGGGTCCTGGACAAGCACACAAATATGTTCAGACATTGTCACACAGCTCTGCTTTATTAAAAATACCACTTTACTGTTAAGGCTGAATTTGTTTTCAGCCTTAACATACACGAAAGCAGACAGATGACATGCAAAACATAGGACGAACTGCTGTAGGCCGTTTAAAAAAAATACATTTAAAAGAACACTTCACTATTAACATTAGTACAATCTGTTATTAACACAACGTTGTGCTGCATTGTGTGTCAACACTGAGAAGAAGAAAAAAACATGACTTGGTGTGTGTGTTTCGGCTCCCTTGGGGACAGAGGTAAGAGGTTGAGAAATGATGAGCACCTGAACAGAATGCGGAACAGCTGACGCAGGTACATGTAGTCAGGCGCCTCCTCAAACCGCAGCCCACGGCAGTAGTTCAGGTACATGGCAAACTCTGCGGGGAAACCCTGAAAACAAGAGTAGGAGATCGAATGTTATCTACTTATCCATTTCTCAACTGTTTTGGTTATTATACATTACAATGACAGTCAGCGCCTAATCAATTTCTTTAAGATGTGTTTTGGTAAAAATAAGGGCAATTACTGACAGAAAAAAAGTGATTGTGAGGTTACACAAGTCACTCCACAGCCTAATGCAAGGCTTGAGCGTGCACTCGCAGCCAGCTACTTAAGTATTTTAATGACCAATGGCCACTATGCTTTCAGTTCCAAGGCTATGCATAACAACCACTATTTAAAGACTGGATTAGATTAGCACCTCCAGCTACCATATCTCTGCTCTTGTACACAGAGAAAGCCTTCACCCGTTACAAGGCACATACTTCACTTGCTGATGTGGCCACTCGTGGACTCCAGTAATCTCTGGACTTCCATAGTATCTACCGTTCTGTCCCTGTGAACCTGACTAAAAATAGCGGCACGGCGTGTCAGAGTTCATCAATTTAACACAGTGGAATCCCTTTACACAACTGATTGAAATGATCAAAAGCTTGATGATTAGTTGATCATTTGAAATCAGCGGTATAGTGCTAGGGCAAAAACGTGCACCCCTTGGGGTCCCGAGGATCGAGTTTGGGAAACACTGTTCTATGGTTTCACACGCTCACCTTACACAACACCTCGACTGGAGTCGACATCTTCTTCTCGCTAATCTTCTCGTACTTCTGTTTCTTTGTGGCAGCCTGTGGAACATGTGGGCGAGAAATGAAAATGTTGTGCACCACAGTTTAACACTACCCTTTGCAGTTTTCCTTCATCCCCAGCAAGATCAGTGGCTCATAACATAACAGAATAAGGAATTTGTTTGGCCTGATGTGATTTATAGCACTGAAAGAGCCACCTGAGGGAAATATTGGGTCATTAGAGAAAGTTGCGTTACTCTGTAATAGACTACTCATGGGTCAAGTGTGTGTACACAAGTGGTGTTTCGCCACCTAGTCCATCACGCTAGTCAGGGCAATTGGGGCTGTATGCATGTAAAGAAAGGCTTGGTGCTGAAGGTATTTCAGAAAGCATTCATACCCCTTAACTTATTGCACATTTTGTTTTTATTAACCCTCATTCTACCAGGTAAGTTGTGTTACAGCCTGAACTCAAAATATATATCTCACCCATCTACACACAATACCCCATAATGACAAGGTGAACAAGTTTCTCTGCTAATTTATTACAAATTAAATACAGAAATCTCATTTACATAAGTTTTCAAACCTCTGAGTCAATACTTTGCAAAAGCACCTTTGGCAGCAATTACAGCGGAGTCTTTTCTGGATAGATTATTCTTAAACTGTCAATTAGTTGTTGATTATTGATGGACAACCATTTCAGGTCTTACCATAGATTTTCAAGTAGATTTAAGTGCAAACTAACTTGGCCAATCCAGGACATTCACTGCCTTCTTTTTAAGCAACTCCGGTGTAGATTTGACCTTGTGCTTTAGGTTATTGTCCTGATGGAAAGCAAACTAATCCAGGTACTTCTCTAGGATTTTAGCCTGTGCATCGCTCCATTCCTTTTCTTATCCACAGTCCTTATTACAAGCATACCCATAACATGATGCAACACCACTATACTTGGAAATATGGAGTGTGTCACTCAATGTGTTGTATTGGATTTACCCAAAACATAACACTGTTTTCATCTACCAATAGGTGCCCTTCTTCCGAGGCATTGGAAAACGTCCCTGGTCTTGGTGGTTGAATCTGTGTTTGAAATTCACTGCTTGACAGAGGGACCTTACAGATGATTGTATGTGTGGGGTACAGAGATTAGGTAGTCATTCACAAATCATGCTAAACACTTATTGCACACAGATTCCATGTAACTTGTGAAACACATTTTTACTCCTTAACTTATTTAGGCTAACCAAAAGGGGTACTTATTGACCCAAGACATTTCAGCTTTTCGTTATACTGAACAAAAATACAAAACACAACATTTTTACTGAGCTGGAGTTCATAAGGAAATCAGTCAATTGAAATAAATTGGGCCCTAATCTATGGACATGACTGGACAGGGGCACCCACTTGGGTACTTTCCCCCCACAAAAAATGGCTTTATTGCTGACAGAAATAATCCTCAGTTTACTCAGCTGTCCGAGTGGCTGGTCTAAGATGCTCCCACAGGTGAATAAGTAAGATGGAGGTCCTGGGCTTGCATGGTTACACATGGTCTGCGATTGTGAGGCTGTTTGGAAGTACTGACAAATTCCCTAAGCAATGGAGGTGGCTTATGGTAGAGAAATGTAGATCAAATTCTCTGGCAACAACTCTGGTGGACATTCCTGCAGTTAGCATGCCAATTTCATGCTCCCTCAACTTCAGACATCTGTGGCACTGTGTTGTGTATCAAAACTGCACACAGAGTGGGCTTTAATTGTCCCCAGCACAAGGTGCACCTGTGTAATGATCATGCTTTTTATCAGCTTCTTGATAATCCATCCACCTGACAAGTGTGGCATATCTTGGCAAAAGAGAACTGCTCACTAACAGGGAAACACATTTGTGCAGAAAATAATATTTTTGTGCATATAGAACATCTGGGATCTTTTAATTTCAGCCCATGAAACATGGACCAACACCTTACATATTGCGTTTATATTTTTGTTCAAATTTCTAAAAATGTTTACATTGTGGGGTATTGTATGTAGGCCAGTGACAAAAAAAAAGCATTTTAATTTTAAATTGAGGCTCCCAAGTGGCGCAGCTTTCTAAGGCACTGCATCTCAGCGCAAAAGGCATCACTGCAGTCCCTGGTTCGAATCCAGGCTGCATCACATCTGGCCGTGATTGGGAGTCCCATAGGGTGGCACACAATTGGCCCAGCATCGTCCGGGTTTGGCCCAGGTAGGCCGCCATTGTAAAGACGACTGTTCTTAACTGACTTGCCTAGTTGAATAAATGTTAAATAAAAAATAAAAGCTGTACCAAAATGTGTAAAAAGTCAAAAGGTATGAACACTTTCTGAAGGCACTGGACCTAACACCTTGCCGAGGACTTGAGTTTCAAGCACTAGTACTGCAGGCTGCTGTTACATGTAAATTAGACAAAGCACAGGCCTTGTGTACCCCATTTAACCCTGCTCATTGTAAATTAAGAGCCTCACTCACACTGATTTTTGCCATGTCAAAAAGGGCAAAGGTACATTATGTTGTAAATGCAAGTCTAGGTGAGGTTACAATAAAGAGCATAAAACTACATTCGAGGCACCCCATTTCTCTGCAGGATATATGCATTTAAAAATAAGGTAGCTAGTGGAACCTCTGGGAAGTAGCTGACCTCAAGGAACACTACAACTTGAATGGAAAGTTAGGGATAATCTACTAGTAAGACTCACTAACAAGCTACCCTGCAATGCACGAGGCACATCACACAATGTTAAATTGATTCCCTGAAGTTGTCAGAGGACAAAACTACTTAAACCATTCAGCTTGAGTAAAAAATGAATCCAATGTGAAGTCATGAAAATGGTAAAGCGGCTGAAATTGATGTTATGAGACAGCTGGTGGGAAAAAATGTAAAATAAAAAAGCCTAGTAGAAGGAAAAGCTGTGGCAAGTGAATTAAATATTAACCACCTATTTAGTGGACAGGGGGCCCTAGAGTACCTGCCTGGCCTACCTTTAGTCCCTGCCAGGGCAGGCTGGTTCGGTTGAAATACATCAAGACGTATCCTAGCGACTCCATGTCATCTCGGCGACTGGAAAGAAACACATTTCATTCAGTACATGTACAGAGCTAATAGATCTCTGTTGGTTCAAGCGCAACACATTTCACATTCATCTCAAGGCCTTTTGTAACAGCTGATCTGTACCAACTTTCAGACCACTGACACCATTTTACTGGTCAAGTTGAATTATGAGATGCCAAGAGGGTGGGGTGTCTATCCTGTTAAAGTGCTTTAACAGAAGGCAATCCTTTTCTCCTTCACAAATTTTGTTTTAGGGGCACGGCTCAGTGAAGCAACCACAGGCTTTGTGTTTTTTCAGATCCCAACTGAATGCTTAAAATGACAACATGAAAACGCTTGTTTAATCAAGGGAACTATAGGATTTCTAACCATGTTAAATTCTATTATCACAAAAGGCAATGTTCGCAATGAATCAAGGTTATGAAAATTTCTGCAAGCTTAGGTTGCTGCAATGCCATAATGGTATGTCAAAAGATAAAGTAGGGGGAAAACATCTCCAGTCTGACTTAATTGCTTTACATTACATCTCAATCCAGAGCAATGTGGATAAGGGGAGCAAGATTGATCTGGCTAAATTACATGGGCCCCATTGGTCAAAACTGGTAATCTGGGTCAATGGGAAGTGCAGCCGTTGGTGGCAGCTAGATTCTAGTGACCAATGGGACCAGGTTGACCATCATGAGAACAAGTCCTTCGAGAGCCACTCTGCAGTCTCAGCAGGAACAAACAAAAGCTCCTTCACACCACAAAATAAAACAATGGGTAGATACCGATAAGTGGGAAAAGAGACCCATTAACCAACATAATAAGTCCTAGGAACCTAGCCACTGTGGCCTATACAAACGAGGAGCATTAGAGAATATCCAGCAAGGCTGAAATATATTACCGTGTGCTGAACTGTTCTTACCTCTGCTCAATTCCCAGATGTGCGTTGATGCTGGCATAGCGAGCTGTGCCTGTGAGGTTTTTGTCTTCTCTGTAGGGTATGTGCTGTCGTGTCCGGTTGTCCCGGTATTTTTTGGCAAGACCAAAGTCAATGAGGAACAACTGTAAGGGGGGGGAGAGAGAGAAAAATAAAAAATACAACACATTTTAAAGTTATCCCGATTCAGAGGAGCGATTGACAAAATTGGAGGCTGGAGCTGTGAGGGACCATGGGTCTATTCTTCCAATTTCCTGCTTTGCCTGGTGTACCATTTGACTAGAAAAGCAGCCTTTCTCAAGGCCCCTCATTGTTATCTATGAAAACAATGCTGGCCATATGACGGCAGGATCAGGAAAACACCCAGGGGTCAAAGTCTGAGGCAAATTGAATTTCTGCAGGAAACTGAAGAACGTTTCTCCCTGCCTACTAACAGCCCTCTAAGGTTGTTGAAAGTGTCAGCCTTCAAAAGTCTGTCTTGGATCGGAATGACATCTAAATTTGTGGACTGCCTGCCATACTACTCCACTCTACTGCCCACGCACAACTGCAGGTTGCAGTCCCTGAGAAAATGCCTCGCCCAACAGAAGTGTTTGACTTGACGTCTGCAGTCGTATTTAAACGGATCCACTCAGCCATGCCTCTGCTTGCTTGGCTCAGCCAGGGATTCAAACATTTCCTGTTGTCAAGACAAATAGCTACGCCAACCGTAAAACTTTATTTGGACGCTTCCATCTGAAGTCTGGTCGGGAGAAAAGGCAGCGCCACACACAAGAGTCCACTTGCTGCAAACTAACACTCACTTTACCACGTTATTCATTAACGTGAGCCTTTTTCTTCTGTGCTGAGGTACCTTTTGTTCAATAGGAAGTTTATTGCAGGCAGAATGGAACATTTGAGAGTCGATAAATACACAATGTAGCAAGGCGAGTGGCATATTCCAGCTTTCAAAGAACAAAAGCATGGGAGCTTCCATTAAACCTACTTCATTTAAACAGTAAACCAAGAATGCCTTAAATTGAAGTAAGCTGCTATCTGGTAAGACATCGGTCAACTATTGAACCTACAGAACATGCACAAACAATGCATACAGTCAAAGGATTGCTGAAAGTTGGTTTCATAATTTGAACAATCAAATTGTGGTCCAAATACACAACCTTTGTGTTTTTCACAAAAAAGTGGCCTGTTCGGTGTCAGTTACCTTGCAAAAAATACTTAGGAGCTCATCTCACAGGCCAATGACCTTCAAAATACATACATGTTGGTATCAGCTCTAACATGCCGAGTCATTACGATTCCTTGGATTTTGGTTCCTACTGGACCAATTTTTGTCAACATACTGAAACATTAATCTTAAAAACAGCCCTATTGACTCAACAGGCCCATCCTAACAAACCAAACTGTGAAACGAAGTAGCACAAATGTAGATACTTTTAAAGCTAAGTCAAAGTATGTATCATCATTTTCTGACTGAGGGTTCTGGTTATGCAAAGCCATACTAGTAATTAGCCTTCAAGCACAGTCTAGTTCTCTTCCAACTTGATGTTGAACTGTAGGTCTGCGAGCACACAACCTAACCCCACCCATCTGCCGCGCAGGTCCTCATTCAGGCTTTTCAGGCCCTGTATTTCCAAACACTCCTTTTTTTCTGCTCATTGTGCCTCTGGCTTCTGGCCAACAGTTGGCCAGGCTAGGCAGCCTGTGAAGTCAGCAGCAGTCTCTTAACAGGCAGCTGGTTCAGACCAGCTCGAATGCTGCCACATAGCCCTCTGTTCCAGAGCAACTGGCAATCACCACAGCAGTTTTCACAGCCACATGGCCCAGTTATCCCTTCTCTGTAATGCCATGGTGCAAGTCATATAAACCAAGTAGCTACAGTTGTACTGAGCAGACAGAAAATCTTTAGGAACTTGACAAATTGCCGTGATCTCACCTCAATTTTAGCTCGTTTTGGCCAGCACGGTCCCTTGAAATGGACACACTAGTCATAAGGGTTAGTGACTGATATTTTCCTTGGTTGAGTATTCTAAAACCCAGAAGGTGATGATAATTTGGGAAACCAAGAAGATAAAATAATCGTGTGTATAGCAGGCACTAAACTCAGTGAAACAGCGCCAAGGAAATGGAAAAGCATCCAAAATATCAATTAGCGCCATGACCACTTCAAATGAGAGACAGTGTCCCTTCAAAAAAAAAACAAAAAAAATCGTAACCTAGAAAATTCAACATCATCTCCGCTACTAGTCACCATGTCCTTTATCCACCTACTCTCAGATCCCTGCAATCTGGATTTGGTGTTAAACCTCTTATGGCTGTGATACCCGCACAGGGATCAACATCAGGGGAAATGTCCGAGTGACAACTAAAAATATAACGTCGTAACATTAAACATTCTTGAAAATGCAAGTGTCTTACATCCTTCAAAAGATTAGAATCTTGGTAATCAAACTCCGTTTTCCGACTTAAAATAGCTATTACAGAGAACAAATACCATGCTTTTGTTTGAGAAGAGCAATCAACAAAAAAGAATTCCGCCATGACAGTTTACACAGTCACATCTGAAGGTAAAATTACGACTTACATTATGATATCTTGCTCTTATTTCTCTTCCTGAGGGTCCCAGTGATCAAATGAAGTGCCGTTTTCTTTGATAAAAATCAGTTTTTATAGCTTAAATCGAAACATTTTGTAAACCGTTTGTGCCGTGAATTCCATCTCTATCAATGTTTTACGGAGCATTCGACGTACTTACACACAGTAGACAATCGTTTATCTAGTCATGGTTGGTTTCAGTGCATTCCCCTGGATGTTTGCAACACAGCCAAACATGATTGTTTTTTTTTGCGGGGAGTATTGACCGAAGTGAACTGATTTGAAGACAACGAGCAATGACTTCATTGCGCACCAATTATTTTAGCGAAGCTTCGTTGATTGACTGTATTTCTGCCCAATGACCACGGATCTTCTTGAAATCTAGCTGGGTAGATAGTCAATGAGCTGAGGTAAACACCAGTATGTGATGGTTATGGGTTGGAGCACCATTCCTTGTTTGTAAACGCACGTGTAACAAACTCCATTCTCGCCTTGCCTATCAGAGGAGTTGCAGTGACGCTTGTTACGCATAGCAGTATTTTGGAAACGTATTATTTTCAACGATTTTATTGAAGACATGGTGAATAAATGAGGAAAAGCAAAGTCCAAGTCTACAGATTTGCACCAGAAGAGATTGATCCAGAAACAGATAGATTTTTTGTTTGAGGAATCTGTGAGTGTTATGATCCAAACAGGAGCTGAGGAGCTGTTTCATCAAGGACAGGACGTACTTCTGGACGGGTAAGTGCTAATGCCGTTTCATGATATTTAAATATTTTATTTTTTGCAAAAAAAAAAAAAAAGAATTTGCCATTTGCAATGAAATGTGTGGTTTGTTTGGGTGTGTGTATATATACACAAGTGGGGCAAAAAAGTATTTAGTCAGCCACTAATTGTGCAAGTTCTCCCACTTAAAAAGATGAGTGAGGGAGGCCTGTAATTTTCATAGGTACACTTCAACTATGACAGACAAAATGAGAAAAAAAAAATTCAGAAAATCACATTGTAGGATTTTTAATGAATTTATTTGCAAATTATGAGGGTGGTATGAGGGCCCGACGTCCACAGGTGGGAGTTGTGCTTTACAGTCCAACGTGCAGGACGCTTGGCATTTGCCAGAGAACACCAAGATTGGCAAATTCGCAACTGGCGCCCTGTGCTCTTCACAGATGAAAGCAGGTTCACACCGAGACGTGACAGAGTCTGGAGACGCCGTGGAGAACGTTCTGCTGCCTGCAACATCCTCCAGCATGACCGGTTTGGCGGTGGGTCAGTCATGGTGTGGGGTGGCATTTCTTTGGGGGGGCCGCACAGTCCTCCATGTGCTCGCCAGAGGCAGCCTGACTGCCATTAGGTACCGAGATGAGCTCCTCAGACCCCTTGTGAGACCATATGCTGGTGCGGTTGGCCCTGGGTTCCTCCTAATGCAAGACAATGCTAGACCTCATGTACTGGAGTGTGTCAGCAGTTCCTGCAAGAGGAAGGCATTGATGCTATGGACTGGCCCGACCATTCCCCATACCTGAATCCAATTGAGCACACCTGGGACATCATGTCTCGCTCCATCCAACAACGCCACGTTGCACCACAGACTGTCCAGGAGTTGGCGGATGCTTTAGTCCAGGTCTGGGAGGAGATCCCTCAGGAGACCATCTGCCACCTCATCAGGAGCATGCCCAGGCATTGTAGGGAGGTCATACAGGCACGTGGAGGCCACACACACTACTGAGCCTCATTTTGACTTGTTTTAAGGACATAACATCAAAGTTGGATCAGCCTGTAGTGTGGTTTTCCACTTTAATTTTGAGTGTGACTCCAAATCCAGACCTCCATGGGTTGATAAATTTGATTTCCATTGATAATTTGTGTGATTTTGTTGTCAGCTCATTCAACTATGTAAAGAAAAAAGTATTTAATAAGAATATTTTATTCATTCAGATCTAGGATGTGTTATTTTAGTATTCCCTAATTTTTTTTGAGCAGTGTATATTCCATGTCAGATATATATTTTTCATTTTTTTTATTCAAATGGAATGGAGTAGAACAGCAAACACACATGGCCACTGCGTCTGCTACTCCTCTCCATTTCCATATGAAATAGCCATTGAGTGCTTTTCGGGGAAGGGCAGTTGAATGGAACAGCACTTCACCTTAGTGACTGTTCCCTCTGCTCTATACAATACATATCTGTTTATTTTATGTGATGATAAAAGGCTCATACAAATATATTTTTTTATGTTTTCTTTCACAGCGACTCCGACTGGGAGCCCCTGGTGCCAAGCTGCCCGCTCTACCTCTACTCCTGCCTCCAGTGGTGTTCATATGCCACAGTTCATTACTGCAGGCATGACTTTGCCTCAGGGCCAAAAGGGCACAGCATGGGGGCGTCGTTGTGTTCTGTGTTGCATGACCTGCACCACTTGTTCAGTTTGCATCTGCTTTACATCAGAAAGAGACTGCTATGGGACATGGCACAGGTAGCAAAATATTGTGTAGAGGACTTCCAAAGGGTCTACTGTTTTTATTTATTCTAATAATTTTATATATTTTTTTTGTGTGTTAGAATTGCTTTTTGAGATGTAGTATATAGTTATAGGTCATTTCACCAATTCGGCCACTTGGGTACATTTGGGCAACTTGTGTGGGAAACCTGGGTGACTTCGTGCTAAATGTCATGTAGCTCACCCATTCCTGAAGTTATCAGTCTGAAACTTTGCACACCTACAGTTGCCCTCTTGTGTTATCCATCAAAATTATCTCCGGCATTCTATTCTAGTACATGTGAAAGATTATGCTACAACAATAAAAAACAGAAAACGTATGCTCTTTCTTTCTCTTTTCTTCCACCAGATCTACTGCGTTATATTCTCCTACATTCAATTAACATTTCCACAAACTTCAGAATGTTTCCATTCAAATAATACTAAGAATATGCATATCCTTGCCTCTGGGGCTGAGCTACAGGCAGTTAGATTAGGGTGTCTTCAGGCAGAAACTGAGAACAAGGGATGCAGCCATAAGAGGTTGATCTCTAGATCTGTTTAACATGTGTGTCTGGTTTAATGCCAATACAGTGGTCATAAAATATTGACCAAATCAAATAAATAAAAAAGTAGTAGTACTGCTTCTAAATGGTGTAAAAAAAAAAAAAGGTCAAGTTTAAAAAGTAAAAAAAATAAAAATAAAAAGTCAGAATTTGGGGGAGTATTAAGAGGCGGTTGTGGTTTCAGACCTGGTTTAATCCTGAGAAAGATGGGTCCTGAGAAGAACTAACAGCCAAGCTTCTTTTCCTCTTCCCCACTGGAGATTCTAAACACTGAACAAACAATAGAGGGTGCAGTGCATCAAACAGGATAGCTGACAACCCCACAAGGCCAGCGCAGACAGGCAACACCAAGGCTCAGAAAAAGAACGGGAGGAGAGGTAGGAAAATGGGAGGGGGAGAGAAAGCCCAAGGCCATCCTTCGTCCACCAGCAAGTATATAAGCTAAAAATCAGAGAGGAGTCAGACGATGGGAGGACTTCCTAGAGGAGTCAGCCTGGGCTTAGTTGCAAGCCAGTATTTAGGCTAAGCAGATGGGGGGGTCCTGCAGAATATACAGCCCACACTGCCACACCAATTTCATTCAGAGGCGGAACTGAAGACAATATAACTGCCAAATCCCTAAGTTATTTTATCTTGCTAAAAAAAAGCAAACACTTATTTCCAAACCTGTTTCGCGATTTTGACGTTGCAGTGGCTTTTTGATATTGCAGCATTTAACGCTAGCAGTGCCACACCAGTAGAAGTGCTTTTTACAATAATCATTAAACAAATTTGGAGTAACAGTCTGTCTGGGTACAGAACACAATATGCAGTTGACTTACTGGCACAACTAGGGTTAAAATAGGAGGCAAATAATTAAGGCCATTCCCTAAAATGGGCACTCATTTAACAATGTGTGAAAAAGCTTTGTAAAAAAAAATGGAGAAAAAAAACAGCCACCCAACCCCACTACCTCCTTGAGATCTCACAGGAAGCAATGAATCAAATAATTGTTTAAAAAGTTTATTCTGATGGCTTGGAAACGGTGGAAACCTTCAGTAAGGAAGAGGGTAGAATACTTTGGAAAAGCCCAATCTGGCAATGAGCAGCTCTACAGCGCAAAACAGAGGATAAGCGTGCAGTCAGAAAGGAGCATGAATTCATCTGCATGGGGTAGATTTAGCATAGCTGCAAGAGACGCATGACAGGACAGCCTTTGTGATAGTGGCTCTTAGATTCCAATAGAGCAGCCCAGGACAAAGCAACAAAACAAGCAATTAGTTTACAATGATGCCAAGCTGAGTATCACTCTCCAAACCATAGGGAAAAAACTATTGTTGGCGAGGTGTACACTTGCAATCTATTAAAGAGTGTGTGGGAGGGGGGGGGGGGGCGTTAAAGATGAACTATTGCTCTTCACTCTACTGTTAGTCAAATGTTAGATTTACATCAATGGCGCTATGTCCAAATGAAGACTACTTCATAAACACACTAACTGCATTAAAGGCTTTTGGGTACAATAAGCACCATTGTAGAAGAGCAGGTTGGAAGCAGAATGCAGAGTGAGTTCAGGTGAAGAGAAATGCAGTTGATTTAAACATCAAGAGGATAGAGTGGGGTTCGCAAAAGCTACTGCTCTGCCATGTCTTCCCATCCATTGAGTTCAGTGCACATCCTACGCAAGACTTCTCGGGCTTGGGTGTCAGAGCTTGCAGTCCAAAAGGATTATATGTGCACCTATATAAATGTTGGTGGAGTTTAGTAAAAAAACAAAAAATAACAAGAAAATAAAAAAAGTGACAATTTCATGTGTATGTAAAAAAATAAGCTTGAGGCTGGCATTCACACAGACACACAATGGTAAACACTTATTCCAGACAGCACTGCCAGAAATGGTAATACAGGCTTCAACGCTCGAGTACCCAAAAAAGGTACTGCTTCGTTTTGATTAGACTAGCCTGTCGCTGACTGATAAGTTTATATCACATAACACTAACAACCTCCACAGTTCACGTGGACAGGTATGTGGTAAAACACACGCATTCCTGCTTTAACTTTGCCACATGTTGCCTGTCTGCAAGGGCTCAAAATAGTAAGTTATTTAAAAACAAAATACAAATCAGGCAACTTGAATACAGTTGGTATATGAAAAAAGAATCACAAAAACGCCTTAATTATTTTCTGCAGGGGGGAAAAGAATAATTGAGATTACACATCATGCAGAAGCCTTTTTTTTGTTGTCTTACTAACACCTGTCTATGATCTGAAAGAGATCCACACCTATAAGAAACCCGAGGGCTTGTATTACCTGGTCGTAAAAGCACCTTAATGTGTCTACCAAAACCATTCCATCCTTAACATGTGGACTAAACCAACCACAAACAATTAGCCTTAAAATGGCCATTACCAAGGACACGTAGCCTATTCAAAGAAATATAAATCACATGATTTGCCTCACTGAGGATTAGATTTTCTACAAAAGAATACTTGGCACCACCAAAGCGTACAAAAACAAGATAATTTGGGCTACTTGTATCACTTCACAACATTGTATAAAACAAAGGCACTAACTAGGTCAGAGATTGTCAACATAATGCATCTCAGGACGGGGAAACTGCTGTAAGCTTACCTTGTTACAGTGACGGCCAATACCCATTAAAAAGTTGTCTGGCTTGATATCTCTGTGAATGAAGTTCTTTGTGTGCACATACTCGATTCTGCTGATCATCTGTGGAGCAAAAAACAGCAACCTCTCAATCAGTTAACGTAAGAACTTGAAAATGTTGTCTTGAAACTTTGGGTTTACATAAGATTCTTATTCATTCTCCCTTTTGCAGCCAGAAAATGTGTGTTTTGGGTTAATCTTAATTTTAAAAAATGTAAAAAGCAAACAGACAAAGGGGCCAAAGTGAAAGATAAGGAGCAATGATGAAACCAAGCCTTACTTGGTCTGCGAGCATTAGTACAGTTTTCATGGTGAACCGGCGCGAGCAGAAGTTGAAGAGGTCTTCCAGACTGGGTCCCAGCAGGTCCATCACTAGGACATTGTAGTCCTTTTCTTGGCCATACCACCTGCAAGACAGCACCAGCCACATGTCAATATTCATGCTAACCCATAACAAAAGTTTACTTTTATTTGTTTTACCTTTATTTAACTAGGCAAGTCAGTTAAAGAACAAATTCTTATTTTCAATGACGGCCTAGGAACAGTGGGTTAACTGCCTGTTCAGGGGCAGAACGACAGATTTGTACCTTGTCAGCTCGGGGATTTGAACTTGCCACCTTCCGGTTACTAGTCCAACGCTCTAACCACTAGGACACCCTGCCGCCCCAGTTATGGAAACTGTACATAGTAGTTTATTAGGCCTACGCAACATAAAAAAGGTAATGCAATGTGTGGTCATAGGTCAATACCATAGCCAAACATTTTGTGGAGGGTGGAGTTTAGCAATTAGACCTAACCAGTTGTTCCAGAAGCATAGCTTTATTCACAGATGACCAGCATTTTCTGGTTAGAGCATAGGGTTCATCATAACCCCATCACAACCCCTGAACAAGCATTTCGCTACACTCGCATTAACATCTGCTAACCATGTGTATGTGACAAATAAATTTGATTTGATTTTAAACTCGTGAATTACAGAGGGAGGCTTAATTTATCATTAACAGGGTGGTTTCATTTCTCATGCAGGGCCTGGTGCTAGTTAACTTCTTGAGTGTAGGGGGCAGGATTTTCGTTTTTGGCAACAAAAAAAAAAAAAAACATACCCATTTGAAACTGCCTATTTCTCAGGCCCAGAAACTAGAATATGCGTATAATTGTCAGATTAGGATAGAAAACACTCTAGTTTCCAAAACTGTCAAAACAGAGTATAACAGAACTGATATTGCAGGCGAAAACCTGAGGAAAATCAAACCAGGAAGTGACGTATTTTCTGAAAGCTCTCTATTCCATTGGATGCCTTGCCTCCATTTAAAGGGATATCAACCAGATTCATTTTCCTATGGCTTACTCAAGGTGTTAGTCTTCAGACAGTTTCAGGCTTTCATTTTGAAAAATGAGCGAGAAAGAACTTCGCGTCAGTGGATAGCTGGGTGTTCGCAGAGTTTTGCTTGCGCAACAGAGTGGGGCAGCCAGTCTCTCCCTCTCCTATTGAAAAAGCAACAGTCCCGGTTGATATACTATCGATTATATATTTTAAAAACAACCTGAGGATTGATTAGGAAAAAACCGCTTGACATGTTTGTGGACATTACGGATAACTATTTGGAATTTGTCTGCGATGTCGCTCGAGCCTGTGGATTTCTGAACATAACGCGCCAAACAAATGGAGGCATTTTGGATATAAAAATAATCTTTATGGAACAAAAGGAGCATTTGTTTAACTGGGAGTCTCGTGTGTGCAAACATCCGAAGATCAAAGGTAAGCGATTTAATCTATTGCTTTTCTGAGTTTCGTGACCAATCTACTTGGCTGCTAGTGTTTGTAATATTTTGTCTACTAAGAGAGGTGTTCTTACATAAACGCTTGTTATGCTTTCACCGAAAAGCTGTATTGAAATCTGACACACCAGGTGGATTAACAACAAGCTACGCTGTGTTTTGCTATATTGCACTTGTGATTTCATGAAAATTAAATATTTTTAGTAATTTAACTTGAATTTGGCACACTGCAGTTCAGCGGGTGTTGATGAAAATGATCCCGCTAAAGGGATGGGTGCGTCAAGAAGTTGAAGAGTAATCAAATGTAATCCTCACAGCTCTGCCATTAGAGGTCAGGGGGATTCCCAACACCTCTCCAGTACACTGCCAGACCAGCAGCCGCCAGGCAACCATCTTGTCCAAGAATCCAAACGGAGGTATTGTAGGGGAACGACTATATGCACAAAAGTATGTGGACACCTCTTCAAATTAGTGGATTGGGTTATTTCAGCTACACCCGTTGCGTACAGGTGTATAAAAATCAAGCACACAGTCATGCAATCTCAATAGACAAATATTACTTACTGAAGAGCTCAGTGTCTTTCAACATGGCACCATCATAGGATGCCACCTTTCCAACAAGTCAGTTTGTCAAATTTCTGCCCTGCTCAACTGTAAGTGCTGTTATTGTGAAGTGGAAACGTCAAGGAGCAACAACAGCTCAGCCGAACAGTGTTAAGCCACACAAGGTCACAGAACAGGACCACGTAAAGCACGTAGAAATCGTCTGTCCTTGGTAGCAACACTCACTACAGCGTTCCAAACTGCCTCTGAAAGCAACGCCAGCACTAGAAGTTTGTTGGAAGTTTCACGAAATAAGTTGCCATGGCAGAGCAGCCGCACACAAGCCTAAGATCACCATACACAATGCCAAACATCGGTTGGAGTGGCATAAAACTTGCCGCCATTGGACTGTGAAGCAGTGGAAACGTGTTCTCTGGAGTGATGAATCACACGTCACCATCTGGCAGCCCAACAGACGAATCTGGGTTTGGCAGATGCCAGGAAAACACTTCCTGCATAGTGCAAAGCACAAAGTTTGGTGTTGGAGGAATAATGGTCTGGGGCAGTTTTTCATGGTTCGAGCTAGGCCCCTTAGTTCCAGTGAAGGGAAATCTTTACGGTACAGCCTACATTGACATTCTAACCAGTGGTTCCCAAACTTGTTTTTTTCTCTTTAAACATTCAACCTCCAGCTGCGTACCCCCTCTAGCACCAGGGTCAGTGCACTCAAATGTTTTTTTTTGTTGCCATCGTAAGCCTGCAACACACACACACTACACAGTTAAACATACGAGTAAGAGTCCACACAGTCTGTGCCTGTATTTCGTTTTCATGCTAGTGAGGGCTGAGAATCCACTCTCACATAGGTACGCGGTTGCAAAGGGCATCAGTGTCTTAACTTATCTAGGATAGGGGGCAGCATTTGGAATTTTGGATGAAAAGCATGCCCAAATTCAACGGCCTGCTACTCATCCCCAGAAGATATGCATATTATTAGAAGATTTGGATAGAAAACACTGGAGTTTCTAAAACTGTTTGAATCATGTCGGTGTATAACAGAACTTATGTAGCAGACAAACCATTCTGATTTTTAAAAGTTTTTATTTTAGGTCACCCTGTTTTCATTGAGTTTTCATTGGGAATCCAGATGTCTAAGGGACTTGCTTGCAGTTCCTACCGCTTCCACTGGATGTCACCAGTCTTTAGAAATTGGTTGAGGTTATTCCATTGTGTAATGAAGTACGGCAATCTTGAAAGTGTAATGTGTACTGTTTGATAGAGGCGCAAGACCAGAAAGCATGCTTGAGTTTGTAGTCTTCCTGTATTGAACACAGATCATCCAGTCTTCAATTTTATCGATTATTTACGTTTAAAAATACCTAAAGTTGTATTACAAAAGTAGTTTGAAATGTTTTGGCAAAGTTTACAGGTAACTTTTGAGATTTTTTGTAGTGACGTCGGTCAAGTTGGAACATGTGTTTTTCTGGATCAAACCGCCAAATAAATTAACATTTTGGATATATATGGACGGAATTAATCAAACAAAAGGACCGTTTGTGAGGTTTATGGGACATATTGGAGTGCCAACAAAAGAAGCTCAAAATACACAAGAGTTCAGGGGCCTTGCTTTAACAAACAAAGTTACCCATCTTTAACCTCTAACGACGAGCAATCCCGTATCCGGGAGCGTAATCATAGCCTCAAGCTCATTACCATAACGCAACGTTTCCTATTCATGAAAATCGCAAATTAAATTAAATAAATATATTCAAACACAAGCTTAGCCTTTTGTTAACACTCATCTCAGATTTTCAAAATATGCTTTTCAACCAAAGCTACACAAGCATTTGTGTAAGAGTATTGATAGCCTAGCAAAGCATTAAGCAGGCAACATTTTCACAAAAACAAGAAAAGCATTCAAATAAAATAATTTACCTTTGAAGAACTTCGGATGTATTCAATGACGAGACTCTTAGTTAGATAAATGTTCATTTTTTCCTAAAATATTATTTATGTAGACGAAATAGCTCAGTTTTGTTCATCACGTTTGGCTAAGAAAAAGACCGGAAAATGCAGTCACTTACAACGCCTAACTTTTTTTCCAAATTAGCTCCATAATATCGACAGAAACATGGCAAACGTTGTTTATAATCAATCCTCAAGGTGTTTTTCACATATCTATTCGATAATCTATCAGTGGTGGCAGTTGGCTTCTCATCAGAAGCAAATGGAGAAATACTGCAGCTGGAGATTACGCAATAATTGCGACGGAGGACGCCAAGCGACCACCTGGTAGATGTAGTCTCCTATGGTCAATCTTCCAATGATATGCCTACAAATAAGTCACAATGTTGTCGACACCTTGGGGAAGCGACAGAAAGCCTAAGCTCATTCGTGGCCCATTCACAGCCATATAAGGAGTCATTGGCATGAGGCGGTTTCAAAAAATGCGGCACTTCCCGATTGGATTTTTATCTGGGTTTTTTTCTGTAACATCAGTTCTGTGGCACTCAAAGACAATATCTTTGCAGTTTTGGAAACGGCAGTGTTTTCTTTCCAAAGCTGTCAATTATATGCATAGTCAAGCATCTTTTCGCGACAAAATATCTTGTTTAAAACGGGAAGGTTTTTTAAAAATTAAAATAGCGCCCCCTATATCCAAGAAGTTAAAGCTGTCAGGCATTCCCTTGGAAGCAAGAGCCTCTCGGTGGATGCTACAGTGGCGTCGGGAGCAACTGCTTGCACGCACATTACCACTGAACTAGGTCTCCCTGTCATGGCTTTTGCGCCATCAGCAGGGTTCTACAGCACAAGTATTTAATTCGCATTTGCCCATAAAAATAGAAGAATTGTATTTATTTATGAGTAAAGATTACCTACCGTAATCCATTTCTCCCCCGCTGCTAATTGTTTAAAAACTACAGGTCTCACATTTCTAAGCGGCATGCGCCAATCACAGTATTGTTCTGGGATGACGCAGTCCAGTCAAAGTGAGAGTCTATAAGTTAACGTGCAGACATCACTAAAAATGAGGCCCATTCAATTTTACTTAAGCGAAAAAGAGACAAGGAGAAAGAGGAATCCAGCGAGGGGGATTCGCAAGGTTCAACTAATGAAGCTGCCGTGACCAACGTTAGCAAAGCTGCCGTGACCAACGTTAGCGAAGCTGCCGTGACCAACGTTAGCGAAGCTGCCGTGACCAACGTTAGCGAAGCTGCCGTGACCAACGTTAGCGAAGCTGCCGTGACCAACGTTAGCGAAGCTGCCGTGACCAACGTTAGCGAAGCTGCCGTGACCAACGTTAGCGAAGCTGCCGTGACCAACGTTAGCGAAGCTGCCGTGACCAACGTTAGCGAAGCTGCCGTGACCAACGTTAGCGAAGCTGCCGTGACCAACGTTAGCGAAGCTGCCGTGACCAACGTTAGCGAAGCTGCCGTGACCAACGTTAGCGAAGCTGCCGTGACCCCCGCTGTCACGTCAACGTCTACAGCCTTGGAGTCAAGTGCTGCTGTCTGAGGAGAAGAGGCAGCTGAAAATAAAGAAACATTGCATACTTCATTTGCGAAAGAAGGACCTTTCGTCAAATTTGGGCTGCTAATCAGAATACAACACAAAAATGGAGTTGACATTAATCCCACATACGACAATGATGTGCGAAGATGATCAGTCAAAATGCTGACATAAGAGAGCCTGTCAGCGAAGCTGAAAGCCGCAAAGTATCTTGCCGTTCTAATAAATGGAGACCCTAATATATCCAACACCAAATGCGAGATTGTCTACGTGCACTTGTTGGAGGATGGCATGCCAGTCAAACTCCTAGTTGGACAACAGAAACACTCCCTTGCCACTGCTAAGTTGTTTCTTTTATAGGCTTTAATCTTGTATAAAGTTTAATCATTAATCGTAATGGAGATAGAATTTAGTTTGTCAGAATTACTTTTGTATAATATTTTTTGTGTGCGTTGTCATTCAAGGTGTTTTGGATGCCACATTTGGTGCTGTTTTCCCAGAGGAGGATCGAGGGTCATGGATGAAGAAGTGCATCTCCTTCAGGGCAGATGGTGCCTCCGTGAGCATGGGCCACTGTGGGGGAGTGATTTCCCACGTGCAGAGAGGCAGGGGGCATATAATCCCAATCCACTGTATGCAACAGAATGTATTAGTTACAAACCTATGATTTCGTTTTATTTGCTAGCAGAGAATGCGAAATACTGTGTGTGCGCACGCTAAGTGTTGGCAAGGTAAATACCACAGAATTATTGTTTTCTGTTGACACAAGAGACATGGGGGGAAGACTGAATTGTTTGGAAGATTGTTCTGACTTTCACAGGCTAGAGCTGGCAATACTGACCATTCAGAAGAAAGAGCCAATGGTGTCTGTCGTGTACAATCTTCTGAAGTGATAAATCTTCTATCAGATTCAGCTGTAATTCCAAACAGGGAACTCTTTATGTTTTTGGTCAAGAGCTCAGTGTGGATATTTACACACCGTCTAGCAACAAGGGAACTCCCTGGATCCCCCATGCCCACAAAGTGTTCCTGTGGCATGGACAAGACAAGGACCGTGTCTTGTTTGAGGAGTGATCCTCACCCTGTAAAGGAATGACCTGAACCTCCCCAAGCCACATCTGAGTTGAGGAAGACAGTGACCAGACTGGAAGCACTAAAGCGTAGGGCAAAGGCAGGAGGCATGCTGGAGAAGATCCAGATCATGCTTGCTCAGCAGCAGGGTGATGAGAGGAGATTCCAGGTGTGTTAGGATGAGAGCTTGTTAGGATGTAAGAGAAATCAATTATTAAAATTGATGATTGAGACAGATTCTCAGTGTGAGAATCAATGTATTCGTTGCCCAAATAGACAAGAGTTGAGGTTAAGGAGGGAAATGCAGTGGAGGGGTCTTAAAAAATATATATGGGAGAGAGAGATACACGCACACATACCAACACCATGAAATGTATCTGTGTGTGTTATTTCTGTTAAAGGGAATAACACTGAAGGGGAATCTAAAAGGCTTCACAGACCTCACCAATCCCCAGCTGAAGCAGCATAGAGGCCAGGTTTGGTGGTTTGCTTAAGGACGAGGGTGTCCAGACCCCAGTTGAGTCTTTCAGAGTGCTAAACCCTGACACATGGCCAGAAGACCAGGCCAGCCTTCTTACCTTTGGCAATCGTGCCGCAGACCTGATGAGGCATTTCAAGGAGCCTCTAGAAAAGGTAAGAATTTATTTGACACTGCATTGCCATATGAGACAATGTTATGTTTGCATATTTGCAAACTCACTTGCTCTGTTCAATCCTGCCGATCGGGTTGCAACATGGCTCCAATCCAGGATGAGCGGCAGGGGCTGAAAATCCTGGTTTGCCGCAATTTCAAGGACAAATCCTACAAAGTGTTTGAGCTAGTAATGTATGAATATTTATCTTAAATTCGCAATTACATAGCGAATGAATTAATTAATGAATATATATTAATTCATTGGCTATGTAATTGCGAATTTATAGAACAACTTTAGATTTCACCCATCTCATTCTCAAATGGTTTAGACTGTTTGGAAGTTATTTTCCTCCTGCTTTGACCTAGAAAAAGCAATTGCTGTTCCCGTTATGAAATTATCAACTTAACCCAGTATTTCAAAAAATGACCATATACACTGACTGTTTAAGGCAAAACAAACAAAACTATTGCTGATGGTGAAACAGAACATTTAAAATAAAATCTAATGTAGCCTAAAAGTTAACAGCGCATTTGATTACAATAACCAAGCAAATGACAGTTGCGATTCCAATAATAAGGTTACCCCTTACTTTTTCGAACATTCTGTTAAAAATCGCGCAACATTTCAGCGTCCTGCTACTCATGCCAGGAATATAGTATATGCATATGATTAGTATGTGTTGATAGAAAACACTGACGTTTCTAAAACTGGTTAAATCACGGCTGTGACTATAACAGAGCCTGTGTTTCATCGAAAAGCGCAAGAAATACTGATCACTGAAAACTGGAAAAAGTATCAATGCGCCACTTGCATGTATTGTCTATGGGAAACCAAATTACATGGGGCTGAGATTGCAAGTCCTACAGCTTCCACACGATGTCACCAGTCTTGTCAATTGCCTGGGCTTTGTTTCTTGGTCAAACGAGTAAGAGAGAGCCCATTCCTTCCGGTCTCTGACAGGATGTTCTGGAGGAGAAATTTTCGACCATGAGTTCAAGACGTGGAGCTATTGAATACACATCGCCCCGTGATCAATTTGATAGATTATTAACGTTTACTAATACCTAAAGTTGGATTACAAAAGTATTTCGAAGTGTTTTGTGAAAGTTTATCGTCGACTTTAATTTTAAAAAATGACGTTGCGTTTTAAAACGCTGTTTTTTCCTGGATCACACACTTTTCATAGTTTGATATTTAGGGTGTAGATGGACCGATTTAATCGAAAAAAAAACACCCAATAGTGATGTTTATGGGACATCTAGGAGTGCCAACAAAGAAGCTCGTCAAATGTAATGAATGTTTTATATTTTATTTCTGCGTTTTGTGTAGCGCCGGCTATGCTAATTATTTTGTTTATGTCCCCTTCAGTTATTTCGGGGTGTTGCATGCTATCAGATAATAGCTTCTCATGCTTTCGCCGAAAAGCATTTTAAAAATCTGACTTGTTGGCTGGATTCACAACGAGTGTAGCTTTAATTCAGTACCCTGCATGTGTGTTTTAATGAACGTTTGAGTTTTAACGAGGGCTATTACCATTTAGCGTAGCGCATTTGCATTTCCAGATGGCTAGATGGGGCGTCGGGTCGGGTGGGCTTAAGAGGTTAAGCCATTAAACATTTGAATGCTGAAGGTGACATGCGGCCTACCACTCGTTTGATCAGCGCACGAAGCTGCTCACTGTTTTATTAGGCTACTGATATTGCCTGGGTTGTTCAGCATGCAAAATGACTTGATCAATGACTCACAGTTACAAGCCTAGTTCGACACTTAAGGAGAGGACGCATCAGTTGTCACAAAACACAAGGTAAATGTGGGAAGGTAGAAAGTAAAAAGATGAGGGGGGTGAATCGCCGATTCGTACATTTTTAAACTATTTCCGGACCGATGCGTGCTACATCCATCTTACAAATTTGAACCGGGAACTGATGCCAATCAGTGAATCGTTACATCCCTATTATCTGGCAGGGAAAAAATCTGCATTACATCAATCAGTGGGTACATTGTTCAGCAAACTACCATCACGTGCACTACAAAAACACAGCTAAATAACCTCTTACTGGTGAGCACTGGAATTAAAAAGGGTAACTACACCCCAAAATCAAAATTACTCACGTTCTTCCCAGACCTCAAGTTGTCTCCTGATGTGGTTTAAGCATTTTTGCAGACTTAGAAAAACAACTTAGATGCTATAAAAATATAAACGTAGATTGAGAGCGAAAACCTGAACGGGGTAAACGGAAACCTGAGCAAGCGGAATTTAAGGAATAACTAACAGTCAAGCTAAAAAATAAAACCGATTAGGGCCCTGCAAGAGTCCACACTGCCATTTTTCTGCTCTGACAGATCTTTTGGAATTAGCTGAGGCAGGGCTTGACAATAATATTTTTAGCCACTTGTCCTTAGGACAAGTAGGGTTGATTTTTCACTTGTCCAACAATTAAAAATTGACTACTAACAACTTTGACATTGTAGGATTTCCAGACACCTCTTTAGAAAATAAAATGCATTAGCCCTACTATCTTTTTTACCATAGAGCATCAGACAAAAACATAGGCTAAACTCTGCCTATTGGCTATATATACGCACTCACATGTAGTTAAATACAACAAAGCCCTTTAAGGCTCTCCTGGAGGATAGTTGGCCTCCCTTGGTAGCCTATTGAATATTGCAACATCGAAATCAAATACATTTTATGTCTTCATAAAATAGTTCAAAAACAGACCATTGGACAGTTCTGGGACAACGGATGCAAAATTCATACAACCACTGCACCTAATTATTATATATATATATTTTAATTACCATTGAAGTTGATGTAACAGACTGTTTAGCTTAAAATGTTGCTAAAAAATATATATTTTCACATTATAAGCTCAATGTGCATATGGCTGTAGGCTATGGGGGAATGTTCCAAAATGCAATAAGCTGAAAACACCTTTTTCAAAGTTGTACTGCACGCACGATCGGGTACATGAAAGATTAAAATTAAGAAAGCGGACTTATGACTAGGACTATGCCTTTGGCTGCTGAATAATGAAAAAATAAATAAAAATGAAAACTAATATAGCATGAGAAAGACGGCATAAGGCCTAAATGTTTATAGAATAATTCCCTCAACACATCTATAGTCTTACCTTGGCTACTTAGAAACAAGGTAATACAGTCTTCATAAAATGACAAATGGTCCAAGTTTTAAACAATTAAGTTAATGGTTAAATAGTTTCAAAATGGTGACCGCCTCCGCTCAGATTCAAAGTGGGTGATGTGCTATGCGCAACAGGCACCGACAGTCCTTCACTCCTTCACTGAACAACCCGTGCCTTCAGTATGTCGACAGAATCAAGCATTTAGACGTTAATGTTAATCATCCTTCATTATTGGTTGTCAAACATGATTGCCGTTTATAGCCTATATTTGGTCTCATTTTTGGCCACATTTTCTTGTGCCTCCCCGATGTCAGCATTGGTTTGCTACACTTTGACATATAGGCATTATTTATGTACATGAAAAATGTATTTGAATATTAATCCAATATTGGCCTCTCTGATACAATTCATTCTTAGAGTAATAATAGGTTGATGTAATTTTTTTGTACTTCATTTGGACAATCCAAATCTATATTTGTTTCTTTCACTTGTTCCAGCCAAGAGGACAAGCGTTAATGTCGAGCAAGTGTGAGTGTGTTGTAAGTGTGTTGGTCAACAGCACGATTTCAAAAGACCACCATGATGGCAGCAGAGCAAATGTACCTTGAATAAAGCAAACAGTTTCAAACTCTGCACTTCAAAACCCTTACACACCCCCCTGGACACAGCCTCCCAAGCACATGAGTAACAGCCAACATGTGGCTGCCAAAAAGTATGGTGATAAAATGTGGTAGGCCTATGCAAAGCTCTAGAGGTGGGTAGATCAACAATTCCATGTTGGAATATTCCAGGTCATAGCCAATTCAGATACAGAACTATTTAAAACATGCCAATCTTCAGAACACAAAACAGGAAAAACTCAATATGCTAATAAACCATGTACCTTGACATGCTGAAGGTGTGCTGCTACATATGGGCAACGTGGAGAAAGTCAGAGAAAAAGACAATACAAAGAACCATGGCAGACAACTCTTTACGTAGAATGTATGCACACATGACTGTAAGTCGCTTTGGATAAAAGCGTCTGCTAAATGGCATATATTATTATTATTATTATTATATTATTTACTCAAACCATATAAAATAGTACAGACAATGTGTATGTCATCTAGGCTACACATTAAACTACAGTCAATTAGAGTCCAGGCACAATAAGCAATCCTCTAGTTGAATACTGTTCATAAAAACTGCTCAGGCAAACACATTACAGGAAACTACAGGCCTCAGACCAATTTCCTCTTTTAGGGAGGCCAACAGCATGCTGCTCAAAAACAAAAACAAGAGAAATAAGGGCATAATATCAGTAGATACTCAATCTTAAGAGACCCAATCCAACATGTAACTACAAAAAGGGACTCAATTAAGGAAAGAAACAGATGGGCCCTGTATTTTTTGAAGGCGGAATTAATAAAAGAGGAAGGTTTCAATCTCAATGGACCCAAGAGAGAATGCACAAGCACAAGACTTCCCTTTCTGTTGATTATAACACAGCCATACAATTGCAACGGACAGTGTGGGGTAGGTGAGGCTTGTTCAGCAGGTTCTTCTGGCTTTGAAAAAGTTGAGTTCTTGTAATCTCCCTGCTTGGTCCTACAGTAACAACCTTTCCAAAATTCTAACACAGCTAAATTCAAAATTGCACTTTACAGCATGTGACACTACTCACTTGGCCTCAAATTCTATACTGCCCTGCACATTAATGCAAGATTAATAAAAATGTAACAAGTATTCTTTAAATGCCTGTGTAACTCCCAGTCTCTGCTAGAGGGACCAGCTGATCACCACTGCTTTCATTCATGCAAATTCAAAATCCTCCTCCTTACCTGCCAACAGTCAAGGGCTCCATGACTGGAATTACCTAACAAAACAGGTCTATGTGGTATGTAGCTAACTCACAGAGTGCAGCTCTAGAGTCCAGGTTACCAATAAGCCACCATGCCAAGGTCCACACTTAACCAGCATGGCTACCACAGCATTCTGCAGAAATACACCATCTTATCTGGTTTGCGCTTAGTGGGACTATCATTTGTTTTTCAACAGGACAATGACCCAACACACCTCCAGGCTGTGTAATGGCTATTTGACCAAGAAGGAGAGCTGCATCAGATGACCTGGACTCCAGTCACCCAACCACAACCCATTTGAGATGGTTTGGGATGAGTTGGACCACAGAGTGAAGGAAAAGCAGCTAACAAGTTCTCAGCATATGTGGGAACTCCAACACCGTTGAAAAAGCATTCCTCATGAAGCTGGTTGAGAGAATGCAATGAGTGTGCAAAGCTGTCATCAAGACAAACGGTGGCTACTCTCAAGAATCTCAAATATATTTTTATTTGTTGAACACTTTTGGTTACATGATTCCTTGTATTATTTCATAGTTGAGATCTTCACTATCATTTCTACAATGTAGAAAATAGTCAAAAATAAAGACCCCGGAGCTGATTGGAGTCTCCCCTTTCGAAATTGGTGACAGTTTGCAGAGCCAACTGTTCGGTCTAGACAGTCGGTTGTTAGAAGACATTGTCGGAATTAGGCCTGCGACAGAGTTCAGGCAACTGCCGCCAATCTTGTGTGTCATAGAGCGAAACTAACATTGTTGTGCCCGTGAGAGTAATCTTCCAATGGTGGTGGGTTTGTTTGTAGCTCAAATAGTTATGGATGTTGTAAAGCAGTGGTTGCCAACCTTTTATGAGTCAAGATGCAAGCTGAGATCTACCACCCAGATTTTTTTTTATACATTACTTTAAAAAATGGAAGTCTATGCACCTTTTTTAAAAAGAGTTATGCATCAGTGAGGTTTGTGCAGTAGGTCAGTAGTTCCCAACCATGGGTACTAGGACCCCTGGGAGTAGTTATCCACAGGGGGTATTTGAGAAGACTCATGAGACCATAGGCCTACTGGTAAAATGCACATTATTGGGTACTTCAGGGGTACTCCGGGTAAAGCAAAATTCAGTTGGTGGTACAGTAACCGAAAAAGGTTTGGGAACCACTACAGTAGGCTATAGGCCCAATACATTATCACTGCATATTGGCTATGCATGAATAGCCCTGCCAACGTTGTTCTTCTCAGACCATTTTAAAATTATATTGCTACATGAGGTATAATTATCACACCGGTAAAAGGTCATTTGTTGTATTACTTGTGAAGCACAGCTGAGTGAGCATAATACCTCACTTTTATTTTATATATATATTTATTTTACAAGAAACGGTAAGTCTCTAGCATACACACATTGGGAGCTATTCAATACTCAAAATGAAATCCCCATGTGCTGCACGGGAGCATCAATCTCTAAAAAAATATTTTTAGGTGGACAGGCGGTTATTTGAGACTTTACAGTATACTAAAACACAGATGGCATTTGGAAACATTTCCAGTGGACTTTATCTGTTGGTCTTTTTTTTTTACTAAAGTGAAAGTTGTTTGCACAAACTCACTAGGCAGTAATAGAATGGAATTATTTTCATGTCAATAACTCGGCTCACCACCACATAAAACCTGAGGTCAATTAAGTGGTGCCAGTTCTCCAGAATGTTTGCAGAACCCTCAGGCGAGTTCCATAACAGGAATGGCCCCAAGCGCAGAACTAGACAGGTGCACCAGCCACATGCTGATGATGTACCTGAAAACAAACAACCGGCTAGGATTGTACAGAGGAAGCGTGAAGCACCCTCTTATACAACCCCCTTTCTTATTTATCCAGGCAGTCCACAGGGTACACCACCACAAAGCAAACCTAACCTGCCCACAAAGGCTTTGATTAAACTGCATAACCAAGGAAGTAAGCTGTGAAACTAGCCTGCATACTTATTGCACTAGTATCTAAGGGCGTTAGCATGTCCTATTCTCTTTACCTTATTGCTTAATCACCAAAGCTGTCTTGCTCATTTAGGGCAGTGTTCCCTTACTCATTACAAGGTTAATACCCAGGGCAGGAACCTGGAGAGGATAGCAGATACAAATTGTGTGGCAAAATGTCTACTGCACATGTTTCAGTAGTGCATAAATAGTTAGAAGCCCCTACATCCCTATGGCATGGCGTGAGTTCACGTGGGAGAAAATTGATCCAGAAGGAGTTCACGTGGGAGAAAATTGATCCAGAAGGATCATGGCAGGGCCAGTAGTCCCATCTTTCTTCCATTAAATCTTTGAAGCAGCAGAGCCTAATGACCAGCTTGACCATCACCACTGACAGTCCAGCTTAAAATCAGAGCATTAACTATTCAGCATTAAATAGCATTGACTGCCATTACTTGCATATCAAAACAAATAGGTACAAAACTTAAACGTGATTGTTTATTTGTTCAGGAGCTTTAACGGCTTAATTAATTCACACATTAGTAATAGTATCCTTATGTCATTTTCCAAGTCAAATGCAAACAAGTGGTGTATTTTCTCACAACACCGTAAATTCACATAATAAATGACAACTAAACAAAAATACATTTCACGGATAGTAACGTTACTTATCCTTTCAACATATTTATTATAAAATATGGTTCCCAACTCAGTTCTACTGTTTAAAAAGTGCACATCCAGTTTACAGCCAGCCTCGATTCTAAATCCAGTGTCTGTGAACCAAGTCATTACCAAAGTCTCACTCTTCAATGGCCTTGTAAACGATAAAACCTAAAATAAAATACTTAAAGGTGTTTGACGTTATGAAGTCACCTTGAGGAGACAAAACCACTAGGCCCAGATAGTTGTTTTCGCAAGCGCTGAGCCGCCATTTTCTAACAGGGTAGGAAGACATGTTGGAACAAACAAAAGAGGAGCGGCCATTTCCAACCACGAATTTTTGATTGCATGATCATTTCTTAAACGCTGAAACAGTGAACAACCCTACATGGTTCATGGCGGATGTTGCGTTCGAATAATCTTGACGGTAAAAAGTAAATGTGCAACGTTTCCATAAGCCAAGACCAAGGAAAATAATGAAGCCAAGGAGATGAAAGCACTGCCAGCTAACGTTAGTTATACGAGCTAGCTTGTAGCGCCAGCTGGCATATGGTAAAGTAAACTAGAAATGTGTTTGCAGGCAAGATGTAACTTTGTACAAATGTTAGACAAATATATGACTCATTTTCACATACATCTCAAATATTAAACTGTGTTCAAAATACATTTACGTGTATATTACCTTATGTGTGGGATTCCAACTCCTCCTTGTAAGATTTTGTACAGTTTGCTTTCATATAACAACTGTGGGTGTCTGGCTTTCTGAGATTCCAATTTTACAGCTACCTCCTGCAATACAAAATGATCAGTTATGTAGCTTAGTACAATCTATCCAAGTTACTTTCCAGTAGCCTAATTGGCAAACTAATGTATTAATGCCATCCTAGTTTACTATGCTAAAATAACGTTATTTACACGGTTTGCTGTAACCAATATCTACTATCTTAGATGACAGTTGGCTAGCTAGGCTAACGTAGCTATCATTCAGCATCGTTTAACAACATTTCAACAAGGCAAGTTGAAGCTAGCTAAACAATATACTGGGATGTATTCATGCGGCCAATTCTGTTGCAAAACGTTTTGCAACAGAATCCGTTTATTCCAAACTGAAAACTTTTGCAACGAAAACTATATTTTCTAATGGACAAATACACAATTACTCCCCGTTTCGGTTGGTTCTTAAAACGGTAAACCTTTTCCGTACGAATATACCCCTGTTAAATCTCGGTGAGTCAGCTAGGCTGTTGATTGACAGAGCTAAACGGTTAGCTAGTTAACATTAACAGTTACCCACTTGGTCAAATGTATATTTTAATGTTTTTTTTACCTCTCCATTTGTGATGTTGATCGCCAGGTATATGTCACCAAATGACCCAGATCCAATTTTTCTGACAAGCTTGTATTTCCCACCGACAATAAATTCGGCTTTAGAGCCGCTGCTGCTTGCCATATCCTCAATCACGAGCAACTCCTGATCAGTTTAAAATAGGATTTTCTGGGACTGCGCCGTCGGTTTCCCTTCTCGGCCAGCTCGTTATCAGAACATACACAGAAGTCCTGGCTGCTCGTGGGCGATGTACTTGAAACAATGTAACGTTAGCCAGCTAGCTAGAACAGTGGTTATTTTCAGGGGTTATTCGCTAGCTAGCTAGTAAAAAATCTTGGAAAAAATAAAACCAACACATCACGAAAAAGGGAACACGATTCTTCTGAAAACACTCCTAACGTGCCTAATATGTCCGTCGTCCAGTGCCTCGGGGAAGCTAGCTAACGTTAGCACACTAGAGCTATCGGACACCAGTGGAACTGCGAAATTCCGTTCGATCTGTTTGAACCACCTCCGCAAGAGGGGCAATATTCTTCTTGTTTGTCAAATTTCCGAAGCTACCTACAATTTGGATGCGATTCTCCTTTCTTCGTATAATATTTCAGGACAATCAAGGGTCGCTGCTTTCCTTCAAAGCGCAACCCAATCACTCCGCCATCTTCTTGTCACTACTTTTGATTCCACCGTCCGTCTCGAGGTGATTAGCTAGCTAGCTTCTGGGAGCGAGCGCAGAAGCAGAGACTAACGTTGACGTAAACGGTTAGTTCTTCTTCTTTAGGGGGATCGGATTGGCGGATCGCATCCAGCTTTTAGGTGCTTACACCGCCACCTACTGTACTGGACTGTGAGGCTAGTCACGGTGCACCTTACCTATGTACATAACATTCTGGTAAAAACAAAACTGGGAAAAAAGAAAAGTACCCTGCCAACTATTAGCCATCAGTAAAAAAAAAACCCGCCCCATTCCACTAATTATCCCATTCTAATGTTACTCCAGGCCAACCGGTCTGGGAGGACAGAACACTACCACTCAACACCCCCTGCAGCTCTTCTGCAGTAAAACCTCACAGTCCCAAGTACTTCTCTGCAGGTACCACCACACACTCTATTTTCTGTAACTTACGTCCCATGTCTGCTGTACAGTTGACAACCATGCTAAGAAACCAGTGGAGGCTGCTGAGGGGAGGACGGCTCATAATAATGGCTGGAACGGAGCAAATTAAATAGCATCAAACACATGGTGTATTTGATACCATTCCGCTCCAGCCATTAGTACAAGCCCGTTCTCCCCAATTAAAGTGCCACCAACCTCCTGTGTAAGAAACCTACCTTACTAAAGCATATGTTATTCCCATCCCTTTCTATTGGTCTCTGCCTTCTCAATGGGCAAGTTAGTTTTGCATGGCCGGTGCCCCAAGTGGGTGAAGTTTACACATTTTAGACCATTCCATTGGTCCTCGGGCCATGCAATCGGGCATGCAAAACAAACTGGCACAGTGAATTTGCACTTGTGAAATCGAGGTTTGCCCAGCAAGTGGACATGAGTCAATTAAAAAACATTTACCATATTATAACTATCGTTGCATGAAATCGGGGAAAATATTAAAGTTCAATGTATGTATTGTAACTAGTGTGCAAGATAGCAAGTAGTTTCCACTGATGTTTTCAGATCAAAATCAGCACTCTCTATCTATCTTTTAGGCCCCCATATTATCAAATCGGAGAGTATATCATCATATCCGTGTTGCAATTTTGATGACAGTTGTTTTGACATAGGCTACTGAATTAACGACGTAGTTGTAATAAGTGTCACTGGAGTTACAGTGGTTCACTGGTGCCATCTATTACCTCACTGAGTCACAGTTTTGTGAAAGAAAATAAATGCACATTTGACCCAAGAAATCCTCCCTCTTAACTCTTTGATGACATACCAACATTCATTGAACAAGCCTGCCCCCAAAGTCGTCTGATAATAAAACAAATCAGAGGAACTCAGAGAAAGCCTGCTGCATGTGACCTGTTGTAAAGATGCCTTAGAAATGAATAACCTACAGTACATACTAAGCATACTCGGATTTGTCTGTTCATTCTAAAATATACACTACCATCTTATTCAATTGAAAATGTACAAAGTCTTCTGAGACTTGGTTTTCTATCTAATGGAGTCGTTTGTGGATGCGCATTTTAATTTAGGGACTACAAATGACATTGACAAAGGATAACTGACATGCTGCATTGTTACTGTCTCAAAGCACAAATGACCTCTTCAGGAAGCAAGTCCAACTTTGTCCAGTCATTCAAGTCTCTCATTATCTACTGCTGAACTGTCGTTCACTTTGGTAGTTTGTAGTGAAACTGGGGTTTGCATATACAGACACAATAGAAAAATACTTATTCTTCAGAAATATGTATATCCTATTTTGATAACATGGATTGAAAAAGGGAAGATATATATTCCATGTTAGTTTTGTAGCAGAGATTAAATAAGCATTGAGCAAATGAAAACAGAACACATTCACAAGAACACAAACTGCAGTACTTTTTAGTGAGGAAGCAACCGAATAGATTGGAGAACATCAACATTGGCCTCTGCTGGCCAACTCACTGCTCTGCGGCAAAAGAGATGGAGAGGTGGGAGAAGTGGTGTTTGACCGACAGGTCAAAAGCCCCATATAAAAAAGAAGACTAGATGGCAAGGGAAACACAAATCTGCAGACTCACAAGCTCCAAGCCATATCTTCACAGAGACCATGAAGCTGACAATACTGCTCTGCTCTACCATGCTTCTCTCTCTCTCTGGTGAGTGCCATTATCATAACCAACTAGCAACTGCATTTACAAGCTGTTGTAACATACATTTTTTTTACATTGAATATTTCAAGTATTCTGTACTTAGATCAATGAGATTTTGGGGATTATCAGGCAACTCTTCAAATGTTAATAGTTTTGTGCTAGTTCAATTGGTTACAAGCTCTTGGGTGATTGTGGGGGAAACTCAATCATGAGCTGCCCAGTGACACAAGCCTGGAGGATGAGCAAAATCCCTTCTATGCCATGCATGAGAGCACCAGCTGTTCCGGAAGACTGTGTGATTACAGTCTCCATAGCTGATGTGCTTAAGATCTATAAAAAGGTTAACGTTCACAAGGCCGCAGGGCCAGACGGATTACCAGGATGCATACTCAGAGCATGCGTTGGCCAGCTGGTACACGTCTTCGCTGAAATGTTCAACTTTTCCTTGAACCAGTCAGTTCATAACATTTCTGCCCTGCTAGAGTTGCCCCGGTGATATGTAAGGGCTGTTATTGTGAAGTGGAAACCTCTGGGTGCAAAAATGGCTCAGCTGCAAAGTGGTAGGCTACACAAGCTCACGGAACAGGACTTCCAAGTGCTGGTGTGCGTAGCGTATAAAAATCAGCTGTCCTCGGTCGGAACAGCGTCAGCACAATAACTGTTTGTCGGAAGCTTCAAGAAATGGGTTTCCATGGCCGAGCAGCTGCACAGAAGCCTAAGATCATCATGTGCAATGCCAAGCGTTGGCTGGAGTGGTGTAAAGCTTGCCACCATTGGACTCTGGAGTAGTGTTCTCTGGAGTGATGAATCACCCTTCACCATCTGGCAGTCTGACAGACAGATCTGGGTTTGGCGGATGCAAGGAAAACGCTACCTGCCTGAATGCACACTGCCAACTGCAAAGTTTGGTGGAGGAGGAATAATAATCTGGGGCTGTTTTTCATGGTTCTGGCTAGGCCCTTTAGGTCTAGTGAAGGGAAATGGTAATGCTACAGCATGCAGTAATATTGTAGACGATTCTGTACTTCCGACTTTTTTGCAACAGTTAGGGGAAGGCCCCTTCCTGTTTCAGCATAACAATGCCCCTGTGCACAATACAAGGTCCATACAGAAATGGTTTGTTGAGATTGGTGTGGAAGAACTTGACTGTCCTGCACAGAACCCTGACCTCAACCCCATTGAACACCTTTGGGATTAATTGGACTGCCGACTGCAATCCAGGCCAAATCGTCTAACGTCATTGCCTGACCTTACTAATGCTCTTGTTCCAACATCTAGCGGAAAACCTTCCCAGAAGAATAGAAAACTATAAGGTCTTTAAAGAAGTAGAATGTTATCTCTTGTTTCAAATATCAAATATCAAATATCAATAACAAAAAGGCATCTGTTCACAGTTGTTCAGCAACATTCATCTGAACAATCAGCCAACCTTTTATCCATACTGAAAGGAAAAAGTGAAAACCCTTTACTTTCTTCTTTAATTGTACAGTTTTCACCACTAAGTGACACCCCCACAGCCTGAAGAGGTGAGATACATCAGGAAAGAGTTACTCTATGGAAACAATGTCTTTACAATATATATATATGAGGGTGTGTCTGTAAAAAGCACTATTAAAGTAATGACTGCTCTTCCCCTCCCTAAAATAGCCCCAGTACGAGGTGTACGAAGGCAGCAAGTGCTCCAGAGAGTTTGTGTGGAAGCGATGGCCACATTTACACCACTGAGTGTGTGCTGTGCCGGAAGAACAAGAATACAATAAAATAGTATTGTTGTGTATGCATATTTTGCAGATGTTATTGTGGGTGCAGCGAAATGATTATGTACATCTCCACCTCATGGATGTCACGTTCTGACCTTAGTTCCTTTGTTTTTGGTCTTTGTTTTAGTAAGGTCAGGGCGTGAGTTGGGGTGGGCAGTCTATGTTTGTTTTTCTATATTGGTTTTTGAGTGCGGCCTAGTATGGTTCTCAATCAGAGGCAGCTGTCAATTGTTGTCCCAGATTGAGAATCATACTTAGGTAGCCTGGGTTTCACTTTTGGTTTGTGGGTGTTTGTTTCAGTGTGAGTGTTTGGGCCACACGGTACTGTTTCGTTTTGTTCACATCATTTATTGTTTTGTTCCAGTGTTCAGTTCATTTATTAAAAAGACATGAACACTTACCACGCTGCACCTTGGTCCTCCTCTCTATCTCCAGACGACATCCGTTACAATGGATTGCACCAGATTTGCCAGTTCTTGCTGTGAGATGTTACCCCACTCTTCCACCAAGGCACCTGCAAGTTCTCAGACATTTCTGGGCCATGGCAGAACACTGACATTCCTGTCTTGAAGGAAATCACGCACAGAACAAGCAGTATGGCTGGTGGCATTGTTATGCTGGAGGGTCATGTCAGGATGAGCCTGCAGGAAGGGTACCACATGAGGAAGGAGGATGTCTTCCCTGTAACACACAGCATTGATTGCCTGCAATGACAACAAGCTCAGTCCGATGATGCTATGACACACTGCCCCAGACCATGACGGACCCTCCACCTCCAAATCGATCCCACTCCAGAGTACAGGCCTCGGTGTAACGCTCATTCCTTTGACGATAAACGTGAATCCGACCATCACCCCTGGTGAGACAAAACCGCAAATCATCAGTGAAGAGCACTTTTTGCCATGCCTGTCTGGTCCAGCGACCATGGGTTTGTGCCCACAGACAATGTTGTTGCCGGTGATATCTGGTGAGGACCTGCCTTACAACAGGCCTACAAGCACTCAGTCCAGCCTGTTTCAGCTTATTGCGGACAGGCTGAGCACTGATGGAGGGATTGTGAGTTCCTGGTGTAACTCGGGCAGTTGTTGTTGGCATCCTGTACCTGTCCCGCAGATGTGATTTTCGGATGTACCGATCCTGTGCAGGTGTTGTTACACATGGTCTGCCACTGTGACAACAATCAGCTGTCTGTCCTGTCTCCCTTAGGCGTCTCACAGTACAGACATGGCAATATATTGCCCTGGCCACATCTGCAGTCCTCATGCCTCCTTGCATTATGCCTAAGGCACGTTCAAACAGATGAGCAGGGACCCTGGACATCTTTCTTTTGGTGTTTTTCAGTCAGTAGAAAGGCCTCTTTAGTGTCCTAAGTTTTCATAACTGTGACCTTAATTGCCTACCGTCTGTAAGCTGTTAGTGTCTTAATCGTTCCACAGGTGCATGCACATTAATTGTTTATGGTTCATTGAACAAGCATGGGAAACAGTGTCAAAACCCTTTACAAAGAAGATCTGTTAAGTTATTTGTATTTTTACCAATTATCTTTGAAAGACAGGGTCCTGAAAAAGGGACGTTTCTTTTTTTGCTGAGTTTATATACTGTATTTATATAATTGTGTATTGACAGTATATGGATAGATAAGGTGTGTACAGCAGTAGTTATATAGGATGAGCCTTGACTAGAATACACATATGAAGTGTGTAAAACAGTATGTAAACATTATTAAAGTGACCAGTGTTCAATGACTATGTACCTAGGGCAACAGTCTCTAAGAAGTAGGGTAGAGTAGCAGGTGATAGCCGGCTAGTAACAGTGACTAAGGATCAGGGCAGGGTACTGGGCGGAGGCCGGCTAGTGGTGACTATTTGAGTGTGTAATGGAGGTGGAAGCTGTTTTTCAGTCTCTTGGTCCCAGCTTTGATACACCTATACTGTCCCCGCCTTCTAGATGGTAGAGGGGTGAACAGGCCATGGCTCAGGTGAGAGGTCCTTGATGATCTTCTTGGCCTTCCTGTGACACCAAGTGCTCTAGATGTCCTGGGGGGCAGGCAGTGTGGCCCCAGTGATGCGCTGGGCTGAATGCACCATCCTTTGGAGAGCTTTACAGTTGCGGACGGTGCAATTGCTATACCAGGCAATGATACAGCCTGACAGGATGCGCTGAATGTTGCATCTGTAGAAGTTCTTGAGGGTCTTAGTGGCCAAGCCAAATTTCTTCAGCGTCCTGAGGTTGAAGAGGCGCTGTTGTGCCTTCTTCACCACACTATCTGTGTGAAAGGACCATTTCAGGTTGTCAGTGGTGTGCACTGCGAGGAATTTGAAGCTTTTCACCCACACCACTGTGGCCCTGTCATGCTCTCTCTGCTGTCTCCTGAAGTCCAAAATCAGCTCCTTTGTTTTGTTAACGTTGAGGGAGAGGTTATTTTCCTGGCACCACTCTGCCAGGGCCCTCACCTCCTCCCTGTAGGCTGTCTCGTCGTTGTTGGTAATCAGGCCTACCACTGTTGTGTCGTCAGCAAACTTGATGATTGAGTTGGAGACGTGCATGGCCACGCAATCATGGGTGAACAGGTAGTACAGGAGGGAGCTGATCACCCACCCTTGTGGGGCACACATGTTGAGGATCAGCGTGGCAGAGGTGTTGTTGGTGCAAAGACAGGAAAGTGATCAAATTATTTGATATCTATATTTCATCGATATGTATTGTTAGATTGGGGTCGTCGAGCTCAACAACTCAACTCTGTTACATGAAATAAAGATAAGTAATAGTATTCTAATTTCTTAATTTCATGCATGCCATGTGGTCTCCCTTTCGTCACCAAATGAGGAGCTTTGGCCATTTTGAGTTTCCCACTCAACCCTGGTACTTGTTTGATCATAACAGGGTTGTGAGACTGTGACAGAGTTGAGTATGTCAAGTTATCCAATTTTTCAAAATCATTATTATTGTTTATCTTCATTCTTATAATCACATGCATAATTGCTGGTAATGTTGTCAATTTTTAAGAATATACAGTAGTCCATGTGTATAAGCCTACCTCACTGGAGGGAGCATTTTATTCTTGTCAATCAACATTTCTGCTTGGAACTTCACATCTCAGTCTAAAGTAACTTCCCTGAAAGTCTTTAAAGGTGGATATGCCATCTGATATATTGTGATGGCTGCTGCAGGTCCTCAACTCAATTGCAAGTACTTCAACACACAGCATTTCAATTTCAGCAAGAAGTGACCAAATGCTGCGCAACAAATAGCCAGTGAAGGAAGGATTCAACCACAGCCACTGGAAAAGGAAATCCAGTGGGCAAGTCCAGGGCTGCTTGGGCTGTGGTTTAGGCTCAGATACGACGAAGACCTAAACTACAGGTCAAACATTTTAGAAACACCTACTCATTCTAGGGTTTTAATGTTTTTTTTTTTTTTTTTACATTGCTGAATAATAGTGAAGACATCAAGACCATGAAATAACACATATGGAATCATTCAGTAACCAAAAAAGTGATATTCTTCAAATAGCCACCATTTGCCTTGATGACAGCTTTGCACACTCTTGGCATTCCCTCAACCAGCTTCACCTGGAATTCTTTTCCTGAGCATTTGATGGCTGCTTTTCCTTCACTCTGCGGTCCGACTCATCCCAAACCATATCAATTGGGTTGAGTTCGGGTGATTGTGATGGCGAGGTCTTCTGATGCAGCACTCCATCACTCTCTTTCTTGGTAAAATAGCCCTTACACAGCCTGGAGGTGTGTTGGGTCATTGTCCTGTTGAAAAACAAATGATAGCCCCACTAAGCTCAAAACAGATAGCATTCTGCAGCGATATGCCATGCTGGTTAAGTGTGCATTGAATTTTAAATAAATCACAGTATCACCAGCAAAGCACACACACACCATTACATCTCCTCCTCCATGCTTCACGGTGGGAAATACACATGCGGATTATCATCCATTCACCCACACACAAACACACGGCGGTTGGAACCAAAAACCTCCAATTTGGACCTCAGACCAAAGGACAAATTTCCACTGGTCTAATTAATATTAATGGTTGTACAGTCGTCTCAAATAAAACTGTGAAGGACCTCGGCGTTACTCTGGACCCTGATCTCTCTTTTGAAGAACATATCAAGACCATTTCAAGGACAGCTTTTTTCCATCTACGTACCATTGCAAATATCAGAAACTTTCTGTCCAAAAAATGATGCAGAAAAATTAATCCATGCCTTTGTCACTTCTAGGTTAGACTACTGCAATGCTCTATTTTCCGGCTACCCGGATAAAGCACTAAATAAACTTCAGTTAGTGCTAAATACGGCTGCTAGAATCCTGACTAAAACCAAAAAACTTGATCATATTACTCCAGTGCTAGCCTCCCTACACTGGCTTCCTGTCAAAGCAAGGGCTGATTTCAAGGTTTTACTGCTAACCTACAAAGCATTACATGGGCTTGCTCCTACATATCTCTCTGATTTGGTCCTGCCGTACATACCTACACGTACGCTACGGTCACAAGACGTAGGCCTCCTAATTGACCCTAGAATTTCTAAGCAAACAGCTGGAGGCAGGGCTTTCTCCTATAGAGCTCCATTTTTATGGAACGGTCTGCCTACCCATGTGAGAGACGCAAACTCGGTCTCAACCTTTAAGTCTTTAATGAAGACTCATCTCTTCAGTGGGTCATATGATTGAGTGTAGTCTGGCCCAGGAGTGGGAAGGTGAACGGAAAGGCTCTGGAGCAACGAACCGCCCTTGCTGTCTCTGCCTGGCCGGTTTCCCTCTTTCCACTGGGATTCTCTGCCTCTAACCCTATTACAGGGGCTGAGTCACTGGCTTACTGGGGCTCTCTCATGCCGTCCCTGGAAGGGGTGCGTCACCTGAGTGGGTTGATTCACTGATGTGGTCATCCTGTCTGGGTTGGCGCCCCCCCTTGGGTTGTGCCATGGCGGAGATCTTTGTGGGCTATACTCAGCATTGTCTCAGGATGGTTGGTGGTTGAAGATATCCCTCTAGTGGTGTGGGGGCTGTGCTTTGGCAAAGTGGGTGGCGTTATATCCTTCCTGTTTGACCCTGTCCGGGGGTGTCCTCGGATGGGGCCACAGTGTCTCCTGATCCCTCCTGTCTCAGTCTCCAGTATTTATGCTGCAGTAGTTTATGTGTCGGGGGGCTAGGGTCAGTTTGTTATATCTGGAGTACTTCTCCTGTCCTATTCGGTGTCCTGTGTGAATTTAAGCGTGCTTTCTCTAATTCTGTCTTACTTTCTCTCTCTCGGAGGACCTGAGCCCTAGGACCATCTGACATGATGACTCCTTGCTGTCCCCAGTCCACCTGGCCATGCTGCTGCTCCAGTTTCAACTGACCTGAGCCCTAGGACCATGCCCCAGGACTACCTGACATGATGACTCCTTGCTGTCCCCAGTCCACCTGGCCATGCTGCTGCTCCAGTTTCAACTGTTCTGCCTTTTTATTATTCGACCATGCTGGTCATTTATGAACATTGGAACATCTTGGCCATGTTCTGTTATAATCTCCACCCGGCACAACCAGAAGAGGACTGGCCACCCCACATAGCCTGGTTCCTCTCTAGGTTTCTTCCTAGGTTTTGGCCTTTCTAGGGAGTTTTTCCTAGCCACCGTGCTTCTACACCTGCATTGCTTGCTTTTTGGGGTTTTAGGCTGGGTTTCTGTACAGCACTTTGAGATATCAGCTGATGTACGAAGGGCTATATAAATACATTTGATTTGATAATGTCCATTGCTCATGTTTCTTGGCCCAAGCAAGTCTCTTCTTATTGGTGCCCTTTAGTAGTGGTTTCTTTTCAGCAATTCAACCACAAAGGCCTGATTCACAGAGTCTCTTCTGAACAGCTGAGATGCGTCAGTTACTTGAACTCTGTGAAGCATTTATTTGGGCTGCAATTTCTGAGGCTGGTAACTCTAATGAACTTATCCTCTGCAGCAGAGACCCAGCAGACTCTGGGTCTTCCATTCCTGTCGCGGTCCTCACGAGAGCCAGTTTCAACATAGCGCTTGATGGTTTTTGCGACTGCACTTGAAGAAACTTTCAAAGTTCTTGACATTTTCTGAATTGACTGACCTTCATGTAATGATGACCTTCAAGTAATGATGGACTGTCGTTTCTCTTTGCTTATTTGAGCTCTACTTGCCATAATATGGACTTTTACCAAATAGGGCTATCTTCTGTTTTACCCCCCCCCACCTTGTCACAACACAACTGATTGGCTCAAAAGCATTAAGGAAAGAAATTCCACAAATTAACTTAAGGCGACACACCTGTTAATTGAAATGCATTCCAGGTGACTATCTCGTGAAGCTGGTTGAGAGAATGCCAAGAGTGTGCAAAGCTGTCAAGGTAAAGTGGCACCTTTGAAGAATCTCACATATGAAATAGATTGATTTGTTTAACAGTTTTTTGGTTACTGTCTTCACTATTATTCTACAATGTAGAAAATAGTAAAAATAACTAAAAAACCCTGGCACGAATAGGTGTGTCCAAACTTTTGACCGGTACTGTATGGAAGTATAAAGCACAAGGATATTTACCTTCTGTAAATACATTTGATAGGTATAATAGGAACAATTATATCCTACTATAGGCTATACATGTCCTGTTATGGACTAAAGATGTAAGTATAAAGCACAAGGGTGAGGTTATTTACTTACTGTAAATAGTTTCTGAAAGATAATAATTCCTTATAGAATATCAAAGATTGATGCAGTCATTGAGCCACTTCAGTCACTAGCAAAAACTGGCAAAGTTGGAGACAGACAAAACAGTAAGGTTGGGCATTACATGAATAAGACAATATTAACCAGAAACATGTACAAATAAAATGGCGCAGGTGCACCTTGAATCAATGACACTGACCTCCCAATTTCACCACAGTTTTGGTGAGGCAACTTTGTTACTTTGTTCTAAAAACAGATAAGGAGATGTGCCTCTTACACACCCATCGTATCTACGGACAGTGGCTAGATATTTTGTAGGGTTTGTAAAATATATTTTTTTAAGTCTCAGGCAGATTATTAGCAGTGCCTTTACCCAATGGATTTATTCTTATCAAACAAGTAAACAAAATACATAGTAAACAAATAACTTAGACATCAGTTAAGACATTTCAAATCATTAGAATAAATTGTGTGTATTTGAGAGCTAGACTCAATATTATGCTCAATAATTCTCAAAGTTTCTGTTTACCATTTTACGTTCAATCATGCTCTTTGGAATTGAAGGTGCCACATTTGAACCTTCTATTTTAAGCAGTGGACAGAACACCTCTTTTTGACAGGTTCAAACACAAGAAAGTCTTGGTCAAGCATGCAGGCATGTGTGAGGCACAAGAATTCTCTCTGGATGCCTTTCCTTCCTGCCGGAATGATGCAGTGCAATGAAGAGTATCACTGACTGGACATTGGCTTTCCAAATCAGTGGAAACCCTTAAACTAATAAAATGACGAAACATGAACCTGTACAGTCTCTCATGAAACCCCATAGGGAAGTATGGAAATAGCTCAGATTTCATTACTGCTTACAGCAGGCACTGACTAGGCACCCTAGTATCACAGTGGACAATCCACTAACAAGATAGATGGAGCACACTGAACAAGGAACACAAATGCCGTATAAGGAGAAATACTGTCTTTTAGCCCAACTGAATGCATTCCTCAGGGAGGACTGGAAAGCCTTATTTTGAGACACAAGCCAAGGCATGATGCATCACAGATGCAGAAAAAAGGTGTAAGGAAGGCTAAGCAACCGAAAGGCAACCTTGTGATTTGCAAATGTGTGAACTAGAAGCACAAGCATTTCGCTACGCTCGCATTAACATCTGCTAACCATGTGTATGTGACAAATCAAATTTGATTTGACCCTATCACACAGCCGCAAAACTCGAACGCATTTCTGTAATCCTACATCCTCGTTTTTTAAATTGTCCTTTGATAAGGGTTTTCACCAAGCCCTATACTTGTTTCAGTTTCAGCACCACTGTCTCCAACAGAGCCAGGATCTCCCCAAAGTATCCATCCTCGTCACCGAGGACCTGCTCTGTGAGCACCAGCTCCTGGTACTGCTCCTGTAGGGCGCTGAGGGAGAAAGACAGGGCGTAATCCTTTCGATACTGAGTCTGGCAGTGAGGCATCATGGCCAGGATAGTTCTCAGGGCCTTTTCCTTCCAGTCGTGCTCTGGGGAGGCCAACAGTTCAGGTACCAGACTGCACCAGCCTTGCTCTGCCAAAAGTGGCTGGAGGGAGACCTGCGCATACTGCCGCAAACGCTCATTGTGAGATGCATCTGGGATGGGGTCAAGTCCAGTCTGAGAGATCAGCTCCTAGAATAGAGAATGCCATTCATGCCATTCACATACATTTGATTTCACAAGACTAGCCTTGTATTATTGGCAAGGTTTTCGTAAAGAGCACCCCTCACCTTTTCGTTGATCATATCATAGAGTATGGTTACAATCCTCACACGGACAGCCCCACCTCCAGATGCTCGGAAAATATCCCCCAACACTTGCAGCCCACCCAGCTTCAGGAAGTGGCTTTGGGCAAAGGGGCAGTGACGTAGCAAACAGGCCAGAGCAAACAACGCCTGTATACAGGCAAATATTAGCCTTAGTTAAGTGCCAGGAAGAGAATGATTATTTACAAGTGATTGTAAGAGCTAAATTCTGTTCAGATTCTAAAACGTATTTGAAGACAGATGTGATGAAACCTTGCAGCATTAAATTGAAAGCCATCGAGTGTCTCTGCTAAAGACGGGATTATTAATCCTGCTAGATATACTGGACTGATTCTAAAATAAAAATGTATTGTGAGTGAATTTTATAATGTGGGAACAGGACTTGCCCTCTTTTTAACAGACATGGGTCGTGGAGTGGCAAGTAACATTAACAGCTTCTGAAGGGTACCACTTTCAACTGCCTCCACCTGCACCACCGGGTTACTAGAAAGAAGATAGTGAATGATAATGTTACTGACCACACACACACAAATACAAACAAAAACAGGCTGTCTTTTGGCTGGTATTTAGAATTCGACAGTTGGAAATGGGTTAATGAAGACTGCTATACCTTGATAGAGCTGATCCCAGAACGAAAGAAGCACTCTCTTGAAGTCGATAGTCTGTGCTGTTCAATGCATCAACCACAAGCTTCAACCCTCCCCTAGATGCCAGGTTCTGTGCATTGTCCACCTGACAAGACATAACAAGAAAGGAAACCGTAATTATAACTCCATTACTAGAATCCAATGAAAGTTATTTTGTGTGTTTATGTTAACCTATGTAAAAGAGGTGTTGTTTCTCCTCCCCGACTATTAGTATATACAAAAACATCCCATGCTTGGGGGGCCTCACCTGATGAACAAGGTACTCTAAGTCATGTAGAGCTTTAACCTTCTCTTCCACAGTGGCGTTAGAGCTGTTGAATTGGGACACCAGTCTACTCATAATCTGGAAGTCTGACTCCATCAGCATGTCTAGCCTGACCATGTCTTTTTTCAGCTCATCCATGGTATGAAACTGGGCCCTGAGAGCCTCCTGAACACATACACACAGGTTTGGGACCAAGATAACAATCAAAGACAGATTGGATCACAGATGCATTAGGCTCTTATAACAGCCGCTTGTTTCCACTGTGGTAAGAAACTACAGATCCATCAAATCAGGGCAAACCGTCTCTTCTTTGTCACTGGTTTTGGGATCCACTCCTTCTTTGATATTTTTCAAAGCCTTCTTCAGCTCCTCAGCACTGACAGATGGGCCCTGTGTGTTCTCCTTCCCCTGTCTGACTCACAGAGAGCAAAGACTGTAGTGAGTCTGATGTAATCTCAAGCAAACATAGTAGTGTGTGTGTGTGGCCATCTAACGTACAATAGCTATATGGCAACGTTTTTAGATGGTGTTTCATATGGTTGATATACAAATTTCAATAGGATCCTCAACTCATACCTTTGTCCATCTATCTGGTATTTGAGAGTCTGGTGTTCCCCAAGTTTGACCTCCCTCTGTCCAGTCTGGAGGTTGAGCCTTACTTGAGAGCCCCTTGGGACCCCATGACCTGAACAATGCCAAAATTGTACAGTGAATACCTTTGATTCTGCCATAGACCTTAATCTCCAGTACACTACCGTGTAATAAAGGCACATGTGCGTTTCCGCTTTAGCAATCACCTGGTTTGAGAGTCTTCCACTTATCTGTTGGATGGAACACGTCCAAATCCTCAGAATCTCCCTCTTCCACGTGGGCATCCTCCTCACCCTCCAGGCTGGCCTCATGGCTCTCCACAACAGTCAGAGCGGAGGGAGACTATAGGGCAAAGGGTATTGTATCAGACTCTTGTACAGGCTTATCATAATCAGCTAGGCTACACTATACATTGTATTTATTAAGTAGTATAACAATTAGTATAGGTCAATAATGATTTAATTCATCATTACTCACCTTTTCGCTGAGAATATGGACGAATTGACAAATGAATACTAAGAGCATGAGTGCTACCTTCAGTCTGGTGGATTGACGTCCTCTTCTCCGGCATCCGATCAACATACTGGCTGTAGGCTAGCTAACACAACTCATGTATTAGTGGCAATATTGATATGACACAGCAAAGGGTAACCAATACAATTCACGAGTACTTCGACGCACTGCACTATTTATTTACCCAACTGCACCATTCCAGATGTCAGCATGGACGTGTAACGTTGATGCGCCCAGAGATACTTTTGAGGAGATGGGAAACTCTATTGGATTCGCATTAATGTCCATTTTGCACAATGCATTCTGTGACAAGGCAAGCGAATGGGAATCAATTGGGTGCTAGCTCAAAAACCCAACATTAGCATAAATTTAGTGAACAAGAACTACAAAATTACAAGATTAGTCGACTCATACCCTGATTTTGAGAAGAGATTGCGAGACGATTGTCTTAACAACCAAGTGACGCGGGATGACAACGTAAACGCGATTGGTAGACAGTCTGCTTAGTGGGGCGTCTCCCATTCATTGTCCGATGGGATTCCTATCTCTCTCTAATATCTCACATACTTTTCAGCAACTAGACCACTCCCACAGTACTTGTCTAATACTTGTCTTCACGAACAGTAGCCAATCATATTTAAAAGCATGTACCTTGTATTCAAATTATATGCAATCGGATTGGCTAATGGAGATCCCCCTGCATGATCCCTGTGAAGCAATTAATTACATTACATTTCTCATAGGGATGTTTTCCTTTAGTCCGTCCTCTCTCCTCCGTGACCCGGAAACCGTGGTCGATGAGTGTTTCAAATTCCTTAGTTGGCAAATGTAGAAAGTCCTCCCCTCCTCGATAGCCGTCTGATGGCGAGGAAGCACAAGTGTATCCTATCTGGGGACGGGCTCTTTTCTCGCCACTTCGATACAAAGTGATTTTCGAAGTATCTTAGGAGAACATACTCAGTCCCCCAACTTGCTACGTTAATTGGCCTAACCTGTTGAGTAAGTTGAGCAAATTTGATTGAGAAATGGCCATAGACATCCTATTGATGGTGCGTTCAAGACAACTGGGAACTCTGAAAAAAACGAGGTCATGACGTCATGGATCTTCAAGTCAGAAATTCGGAGCTCTTGAAAGATAACAGTGTTTCTGACTTGGATTTTCGAGTTGAATGACAGTTCAAAAAGATTTTTCCCAGGCGGTACGAGTTTTATTTCAGAATTCCTGTTATTTTGAATGCACTAAGGTCGAAAGTAAGAGATTTCAGAGTTCCCAGATGTTTTGAACATGGCATCAGAACTTGGAGGGAAAAATGTGGTCAAGTCATCATGTCAGTGCCCTTCAGATTAAAAAGTTGGAGCTCTAGAAAGATTTGATGTTATTTTAATGGACAACGAATTAGCTTTTCTTTCAAAAACAAGGACATTTCTAACTGACCCCAAACTTTTGAAAGGTAGTGTATAAAAGAAAACCCTGAAATATCACATTTACATAAATATTCAGACCCTTTACTCAGTGCTTTGTTGAAGCACCGTAGACAGTGATTAGAGCCTTGAGTGTTCTTGACTATGACGCTACAAGCCAGAGGTGGGACCAAGTAATTGTTTTACAAGTCACAAGTAAGTCTCAAGTCTTAGCACTCAAGTCCCAAGTCAAGACAGGCAAGTCCGAGTCAAGTCTCAAGTCCTAAACATTGAATTTCGAGTCCTAAACAAGTCAATGTGCTCTTCACCTAATGTAATACCATATATTTTTAACAAGAGTAATAGTTAGTATATTACATTTACTCAAATCATGAATGCTTTTAAAAATATCTATATTTTTATTACTTTCCAAATAAACGTTATATTTCCATGGAAATATATGGTAGCCATGAGAAAGACCCCCCCAATAGTGATCGACTATCGAAGATCGCAATCGGGCGATGTAGGCTTGTACACACACACACACACACACACATGCACACACACTCACCCTCTGTGGTTACAGTAGGCAAACGTATGTCAATGGTTTTAGGAACAGCAGTAACATCAGGCAGGATTTAGGCTACCAACTGCCTAGCCAGTTGTAGCTCAATCTTGGGTGCAATGATCACATTCCCACACTGACTAACTGTGTGGAGGCTCATTGATTTAACTTTACGCTAGCCTACATGATACACTAGTAAAGTAATAAAATATATAGCTGTCGGCTGTATTAGCCACAACTTAGCATTCTTTGTGCAGCTTGAAATGTCGAACAAAGTTGGAAATTGTCTGTAAATTTCTTCCTGTATGTTTTGCAAGTTGCAATCCATTTTTTGTTGATACAGCGTCGTCTTTACATCCGAAAATAATAATTTGGGGTATCATCTTTCCAAGGTCTCCATCTGAATTCCCCCCGCCGACGTTCCTCTGCACTGCCACGCACAACTTTTTCTCAGCTGGCACAATTTGATTGGCTGCTGTCCGATTCAAACTGTAATCCATTAAATGAAGAGTTGATGCGCTGCACACTTTTTTTAATAGCATCATTTTTAATATTTGGGCTTGGCGAGGGTATCAAGTCAGGTCGAGTCATAAGGCTCAAGTCCAAGTCAAGTCACAAGTCATTGATGTTAAAGGCAAAGTCAAGTTGCAAGTCGTCATATTTGTGACTCGAATCTGACTCGCTACAAGCTTGGCACATCTGTATTTGGGGAGGTTCTCTAATTCTTCTCTGCAGATCCTCTCAAGCTCTGTCAGGTTGGACAGCACAGCTATTTTCAGTTCGATCCAGAGATGTTCGATTGGGTTCAAGCCCGGGCTCTGGCTGGACCACTCTAGGACATTCAGAGACTTGTCCAAAAGCCACTCCTGCATTGTCTTGGCTGTGTGCTTAGGGTTGTTGTCCTGTTGGAAGGTGAACCTTCGCCCCAGTCTGAGGTCCCGAGCGCTCACTCTGGATCAGGTTTTCATTAAGGATCTCTCTGTACTTTTCTCCATTCATCTTTCTCTCAATCTTCATCTTTTCTCCCAGTCCATGCTGCTGAAAAACATCCCCACAGCATGATGCTGCCACCACCATGCTTCCCTGTAGGGATGGTGCCAGGTTTCTTTCAGACGTGACACTTCGTATTCAGGCCAAAGAGTTATATCTTGTTTTCATCAGACCAGATAATCTTGTTTCTCATGGTCTGAGAGTCCTTTAGGTGCCTTTGGGCAAACTCTAAGCGGGCTGTCATGTGCGTTTTACTAAAAAGTGGCTTCCATCTGGCTATTCTACCATATAGGACTGATTGGTGGAGTGCTGCAATAATGGTTGTCCTTCTGGAAGGTTCTCCTATCTCCACAGAGGAACTCTGGAGTTATGTAAGAGTGACCATCGGGTTCTTGGTCACCTCCCTGACCAAGGCCCTACTCCCCCGATTGCTCAGTTTGGCAGGGCGGCCAGCTCTAGGAAGAGTCTTGGTGGTTCCAAACATATTCCATTTAAGAATGACGGAGGCCACTATGTTCTTGGGGACCTTCAATGCTGCAGACATTTTTTTTGGTACCCTTCTCCAGATATGTGCCTCAGCCAATCCAGTCTCAGAGCTCCAAGGACAATTCCTTCAACCTCATTACTTGGTTTTTGCTCTGACATGCACGCTGGGACCTTATATAGACAGATGTGTGCCTTTCCAAATCACGTCCAATCATTTGAATTTACCACAAGTGGACTCCAATCAAGTTGTAGAAACATCTCAAGGATGATCAATGGAAACAGGATGCACCTGAGCTCCATTTTTTGTCTCATGGCAAAAAGTGAATACTTATGTAGGCACAAAAACAGTTTTCAAGTTTTCATTATGGGTATTGTGTTAAGATTGATGAGGAAAAACATGTATTTAATACATTTTAGAATAAGGCTGTAACGTAACAAAATGTGGAAAACGTCAAGGGGTCTGAATACTTTCCGAATGCACTATATCTCCCATTATGGTTTCTTTGAGCGCAGATGCAGCGCCCAATGATGAACAGCACCACTCAAACGTTTGGACACACCTACTCATTCAAGGGTTTTTCTTTATTTTTACAATTTGTCTGCATTGTAGAATAATAGTGAAGACATCGAGACTATGAAATAGCACATATGGAATCATGTAGTAACCAAAAAAAGTGTTAAACAATTCTAAATATATTTTAGATTATTCAAAGTTGCCACCCTTTGCCTTAATGACAGCTTTGCACACTCTTGGCATTCTCTCAACCAGCTTCATGAGGTAGTCACCTGGAATGCTTATCCAACAGTCTTGAAGGAGTTCCCACATGTGCTGAACACTTGTTGGCTGCTTTTCCTTCACTCTGCTGTCCAATTTATACCAAACCATCTCAATTGGGTTGAGGTTGGGGGATTGTGGATGCCAAGTCATCTGATGCAGCACTCCATCACTCTCTTTCTTGATCAAATAGCTCTTACACAGCCTGGAGATGTGTTGGGTTTACTGTCCTGTTGAAAAACAAACAATAGTCCCACTAAGCTCAAACCAGATGGGCTGGAGTATCGCTGCAAAAGACTGTGGTAGCCACACTGATACAAGTGTGCCTTGAATTCAAACTAAATCAGACAGTGTCACCAGCTAAGCACCCCCACACCTCCTACTCCATGCTTCATGGTGGGAACCACACATGCAGATATCATCTGTTCACTTACTCTGAATCTCACAGTGATGTGGCGGTTGGAACCAAAAAATGTCAGACGAAAGGACACATTTCCACCGGTCTAATGTCTTTTGCTTGTGTTTCTTGGCCCAAGCAAGTCTCTTATTATTATTGGTGTCCTTTCGTAGTGGTTTCTTTGCAGCAATTAGACCATGAAGGCCTGATTCAGTCTCCTCTGAACAGTTGATGTTGAGATGTGTCTGTTACTTGAATTCTGTGAAGCATTTATTTCGGCTGCAATCTGAGGTGCAGCTAATGGCCGATTTTTGAGGCTGGTAACTCTAATGAACTTATCCTCTGCAGCAGAGGTAACTCTGGGTCTTCCTTTCCTGTGGCGATCCTCATGAGAGTCAGTTTCATCATAGCGCTTGATGTTTTTTGAGACCGCACTTGAAGAAACTTTCGAAGTTCTTGAAATTTTCCGGATTGACTGACCTTCATAAAATGATGACCTTCAGATAATGATAGACTGTCATTTCTCTTTGCTTACTTGAGCTCTTCTTGCCATAATATGGACTTGGTCTTTTATCTTCTATATCTTCTGTATATCAACCCTATCTTGTCACAAAACAAATGATTGGCTCAAACGCATTAAGGAAAGAAATTCCACAAATTAACAAGGCACACCTGTTAATTGAAATGCATTCCAGGTGACAAACTCATTAATCTGGTTGAGAGAATGCCAAGAGTGGGCAAAGCTGTCAAGGTAGTGGCACCTTTGAAGAATCTCAAATATAAAATAGTAAAAATAAATTAAAACTCTTGAATGTCCAAAACTTTGACTGGTACTGTATATTAACCCTGGATTGCTGGTAAAAAATGTTGACATTTATAAATGCATTTCTATATAGATTCCATTTTTTTAATTTATTTTTTTAACAATGGTGGGGAAGTATCAAGACGGAGGCACAGCGGTTTCAAACAGCACCCCTTTAGTCTGTGTTTATCAATCATTGAGGCCATCTCCATTTCAAAGTGGTCCATTTTCTTCTGCTACTTCTATAAATTGGCAAACAAACTTAAAGGGTGCTTACTGCCACCTAGTGTTTGAACAGGTATAAAGCTAAGGCTGGCGATTTACTGCCACCTACAGTATGGAATGTTTGCTCACGACTATAATTATTTGTGACCCCACCTGATGGAATCATGTGATCCGTCAACACACAGAAATGTCTCACCCAGTTGAGTACTTTAAAATGGCGAATGCAATTTTATACCCATAAAATGCATACATGTATGACCTTTGACCCCCCCCCCCAGTGGGACCATAGAGATGTCATTATCATATTTTCTTGTGTGTTGTATACTGAAGTAAATAACACATCAATAGCTTGTTTTGAGAAGATTGCCATCTTATAACAATTCATACCATCAAGCCAGTTGGCCCAACTAAGCGCATAGCTGCCATAACATTAATAACCACATTTAGCAACCTCCGATAAGCGGTTATCATACCAAAATGTAACCTACAAACACAGCCCTCACAGAAAATCTTTTGCCAAATTTCACATTGGTCCACTCTGGGGTGGCACTCTGGCCCATAACATTTTAAACAAAAAAAGGCCAGACTAATTTGATACAATTCATATCTCCTGACCAATTCTGTAATTAAAACACTATTAGAATAGATCATTTATCAGACAGAGATCCAGATTGTCTTCATTTTATTAATGCATTAAAACACATTTTAAAATATACTCCAATGTTAGTATTTCATTGAAGGAATATAAAAAGTGTAGACTTCAGTCTACTGCTGAGCACATTGGTTTTCCAGTGTTTTCTGCGAGGAAACATGGATGACTTGAGATTTCAGCCTTCTCTTGTCATCCCTTCTGTTCTCTTCACCTTCTTTCTCCATCTCCAGCTCCTCAGTCATGGTTTTACAGTCAGCTGATGGAGACCTAAAAGGCAAACCATTCCATTTGTGTGAAGGTGTTGCCAAATCCAAAGCCATACAGATGACATTTACAACCCGGTTGTTATCATTTCTAGTAAAATATAAAGGATTCATTTACAAAGACGTGTTCTAGGCCTACGTGGTACACCAGTCAATCAATCCGTTTAGACCTAAACTGTTTACCTTAACTCTACATGTTTTATTACATTTCAAAAAGTACAAAGACAAGGATCAACATAGTTGAAACTGTTCCTACTGGCAGCAGACTGTAAACCATTGTTAGTACCTAAATTTACATGCATCCAATACATGGAAAGAAAGATCAACACACTGACTCATGGTACAGTAAGTTACAACTGTGTTCAGCTAACAGCAATTCTAGCCTTGATCCAGGCAGTCAGCCTTGTAGGAAAAATGTCACAGAAAGTATTATACTATTCCCCGTGACAGCCCTCCCAAAAGGCAAGGGAAGGGTAGGCAATGGTGGACTAGTGGTGAGAGCCCAAACAAAGCCCAGGAAGAGGAAAAAGAAACTGAAGTTGACACAGTAAAAGAGGAGACAGGAGTCTGAAGGACCATGGGGACACTGACCTGGGGGGGTTGGGGATAGTGGTTGGGGGCTCCTCGCAGATGCGCACACACTTGCTGTCTCGGGTCAAGGTAGAGTTAGGCTTGGGGTTGTTGGGGGGCTGCAGAGGGGCAACGGTGAGCCTCTCCTCTGTAAAAGGGTGGGCCTCTGCTTCCATTTCTTCTTTCATGTGCTTGGGGAGCTCCAGTACCATGGGCTCCTCTTTCTTCACTTCTGGAATGTCTACAGGGAGCTTCTCGCGCTTGCGCTTCTGAATATGTTTTCTATTCACCTCTGAAGACAACATAAAATAGATTTTTATCTCTTACCTAATGTCAGATTTTTTAAACATGCAAGTTATCACTGCAACTGTGACCAAGTGAAACGTCACAATATAGGCTCATTTACCATTGGGCTCATATTTCAACTGGAGCTCTTCCACTTTGACTTGCAGCATGATGTTGTCACTCTGGCTCTGCTTGTGGGCACTCTCTGCACGGAAAAGCTTCCTCTCCAGCTCCAGTGCTCTTTGACTCTCAGAGAGTGACTTCATCCTTTGCATAGACAACTCATCCCCCAGTCGCTCTGCATCCTTCCTACACACAAATCAAACACTGATGCAGGTACGACAGTTCTAATCTCAACATTTGTAAGCCAAACCTTAAATGTGGAATGTTTATGGGCAAACTGAAGGTCATCACCCACCCAGCATGTAAATACTGACTGTGCCCTAAATCAAGCGATAACTCACACAGAGTTCGAAAGTTGCATTTTCAGAAGGTCAGTGTAGTATGTCCCATCCCCACTGTCTGTTTCCACCGGGGCTGAAGAGGGCTGTGCCTTCCATGTCATCTGCATAGACACAGTAACCAACAATCGTGACAACTGCACAACATTCACTTCATACGGTGTGAATCTGTTGCCTTATAACATGTTGTAGTGTACAGGATTTTAGTTGAAATGACAACAAACAAGAGGCCTTCACCTCCACTTTCTCCAGGCGACGTAGTTTTATAATGAGGGCTTGAATCTCACTGTTCTTCTCTGAGAGCATCGACTGCAGGCGCTCCAGCTGGGCAGGATCTGTCCTAGAGCCTTGCAGTTGCATGAGTGTGGCTATCTGAACCTGGAGGATCATGCATGAGGGAAATGCACATTAATGAATCCCAAGTCTACCTCGGGTCAGTCTCACATTGTCATTAGGTGATCGAGTTAAAACATACAAAAACTTTTAAAAAAAAATGTTTTTAATCGTACCTTCATACGATGAAGCTGTTGTTTGGAGACGGCATGCTGCTTCTGAAGGGATTGGTGCTGTACTTTCATACTGATCAGCTGTCTCTCCATCTCTGCTCGTTTGTCTTCAAGCTAAAAATAAATCAAGAGGCTCTAAAACACAGAACGAGGAGGAGGGTGCACACCCCCAGCCACAGGGCCACAGTGGAGAGGGTCAAGAGCTTCAAGTTCCTCAGTGTCCACATCAAGAGGACTTAACAAGGCCCTCTGACACCAGAAGTCGTGAATAAGGCACGGCAACACCACTTCTCCTTTGGGAGGCTGAAACGATCTGTCATGGCCCCTTAGATCCTCAGCAACTATTACAGCTGCATCATTGAGAGCATCATGACTGGTTGTATCACTGTTTGGTATGGCAACTGCACCGCCCGCCCCAGAAAGCCCTACAGAGGCTTCACTGGGGGTGAGGTCCCAGCCATCTAGGAAGTACATGCCAGGCGGTGTCTGAGAAAGGCCCGAAAATTTGCAAAAATATTCCAGCCACGCAAGACATGGACTGTTCTCAGTGCTCCCGTCCTGCAGGCGGTACCAGCTCAGACAAACACTCCTAAAAAGCTTCTATCCCCTGACCATAAGACTTAAATGGCTAACAACTACTACCTTCCCTCTCTCAGACTATCCACACTGACTCTAGGGTAATCCACAGGTCTCTACACACTCAGACAACCTACACTACTGGTAAAATGACTTAGGATTACATTACTCCTTTACGCTGATGTCCATTGATTAACATTTATCCTGCTACTAGTCACTATTACTCTTGTTTACACATATATATTACCACTAGTATACAGTTGAAGTAGGAAGTTTACATACACTTCGGTTGGAGTCATTAAAACTCATTTTTCAACCACTCCACAAATGTCATGTTAACAAACTATAGTTTTGGCAAGTCAGTTAGGACATTTACTTTGTGCACGGCACAAGTCATTCTTCCAACAATTGTTTACAGACAGATTATTTCACTGTATCACAATTCCAGTGGGTCAGACATTTACATACACTAAGTTGACTGTGTCTTTAAACAGCTTGGAAAATTCCATAAAATTATGGCATGGCTTTGGAAGCTTCTGATAACTCAAATTGTCAATTAGCCTAATTGGAGGTGTACCCGTGGATGTATTTCAAGGCCTACCTTCAAACTCAGTGCCTCTTTGCTTGACATCATGGGAGAATCTAAATAAATCAGACCCCAGAAAAAAAGAAATTGTAGACCTCCACAAGTCTGGTTCATCATAGGGAGCATCTTCCAAATGCCTGACTGTACCACACTCATCTGTACAAACAATAGTACGCAAGTATAAACACCATGGTACCACGCAGCCGTCATACCGCTCAGGATAGAGACGAGTTCTGTCTCCTAGAGATGAACGTACTTCGGTGTGCAAAGTGCAAATCAATACCAGAACAGCAGCAAAGGACCGTGTGAATATGCTGGAGGAAACAGGTACAAAAGTCCTATATCGACATAACAGGAAAGGCCGCTCAGCAAGGAAGAAGACAATGCTCCAAAACCACCAGATTACAGTTTGCAACTGCACATGGGGACAAAGATCGTACTTTTTGGAGAAATGTCCTCTGGTCTGATGAAACAAAAATGCAACTGTTTGGCCATAATGACCATCGTTATGTTTGCAGGAAAAAGGGGAAGGCTTGCAAGCCGAAGAACACCATCCCAACCGTGAAGCGCGAAGGTGGCAGCATCATGTTGTGGGTTCTGCTTTGCTGCAGGAGGGACTGGTCCACTTCACAAAATAGATGGCTACATAAGGAAAAAAATGTGGATATATTGAAGCATTGTGGATGTATTGAAACAACATTTCAAGACATCAGTCAGGAAGTTAAAGCTTGGTCGCAAATGGGTCTTCCAAATGGACAATGACCACAAGCATACTTCCAAAGTTATGGCAAAATGGCTTAAGGACAACAAAGTCAAGGTATTGGAGTGGCCATCACAAAGCCTTGACCTCAATCCCATAGAAAATGTATAGGCAGAACTGAAAAAGCGTGTGCGAGCAAGGAGGCAAACCTGACTCAGTTACAAAATTCACCCAACATATTGTGGGAAGCTTGTGGAAGGCTACCTGAAACATTTGACCCAAGTTAGACAATTTCAAGGCAATGCTACCAAATACTAATTGAGTGTATGTAAACTTCTGACCCACTGGGAATGTGATGAAAGAAATAATCTGAAATAAATTATTCTCTATTATTATTCTGACATTTCACATTCTTAAAATAAAGTGGTGATCCTAACTGACCTAAGACAGGGAATTTTTACTAGGATTAAATGTCAGGAATTGTGAAAAAACGGAGTTTAAATGTATTTGGCTAAGGTGTATGTAAACTTCGGACTTCAACTGTTTACTGTAGCCATAAGTATTTATATATTCCTGCTACCAGTCCCTTTTCCAGCCCTGTTTACATGTAAATCCTACTACCAGTCACGTCGTATGTATAAACCCACCTCAACAACTCCAGCACAATGACAAAGGTACTGACACTACTGTATATATTATTGCACTCTCATTGTATTTAACCCTCATCGTAGTCCTTGAGGTTTTTAATTCTATTATTATTTTTATTATTATTATTATATTGTTGGGAAAGAGCTCACAAGGTAAGAATTTCACTATACTGTTTTACACGTGTTGTCTCCTGTGCATGTGGCGAAAACTTTGAAATACATTCAAAGACGCTACGGAGACAGATGGCAATGTAGTACCTACCTCACCAAATAAAGAATTTCCCTTGCTGTTGGGATCTTGTGCCTGTTGCAACAGCTGATCCAGTTGAATCTGGAGATCTTGGTTGGCCTCTCGGGCTTTCTAAAGCAAACAAAAAGGAAAACACATTAGTCTCCTTAGCATGAATGACTAGTGCAATGTATGCATGATATACACAACCTAAACTGCTGAAGATTATGATCTTTACCTCCAAGGTGTTGAAACAGGAGACAGCTTCTCTCTCACACTCTCCTTTCTCCTCACTGATTCTCTCCAGTTGACGTTGAAGGTTTGTGTTAGTCAGCTCCAGCTGCTGCTCTTTGTACTGGGCCTCCTGAAGTGCCAGCTCCAAGGTAGCCTGAGCGGACAAAAAAAAAAAAATTACTACCTATACTGTACCACATGCAATCATTGTCGACCGAGATTTAAAAATCAGCTAAAAGTAAACAAAGCAGAGTCTTTATGGGCCTATACTAATCTCCCGTGTACAGATGCATGTCACATCGGATGGAATCGGAGTTGGGCTGGGCCTGATATAGAATCAATTAGCTCTTCCCCTGCCACTCAAACAACAATGATATCACTTCTTCCACTCTTTCAAGTGGTTATTTTACTGTAATAGAGGAGAAGTCTTCCTTTCTATTGATACCATTTTTAATGTCTTAACTTCAATGAACATCGATTCGGTGTTCATAACAATTCAACTGCTCTGCCTTGTTGATTGGCTAGATGCAAGTTGGCTAAACTTGAAATATAAAGATAGCTATAGAGATATACTGACTACTCATTAGCATTTGGGCTTGTGCTTGAGAGATTGTTTTTGATACCCGTGTTAATTTTCGATAATGCCTGCAACAAGAAGTGAATGTGCATTATGCAGGGTTCTGGTTAAACTTGTAACAAAGAGGGCATTTTCATAGACAGACTTAAATGCCAGATCAGTGGTTATTGCAAAAAAGCAGGTTAAACTAATTTGATTAAATAATTACATTAGTTAGGCTTATGGAAGGCTAAATTTAGCCTAGGTATAATTTCACAAGCCCTGATTTCATTAGATTATTGCTGACTGTTTGAAATGCATTGTATTTTACAACAAAGCTTAGAGAAAATTTGTAAGTCGCTCTGGATAAGAGCGTCTGCTAAATGACTTAAATGTAAATGTAAAATATTTCTACAAAAATATACACACAATTATTTTTTTAGAATTAAAAAATAAATAAAATTGAGATATGATTTTTAGGACATGTCACCCAGCTGTGGAGCGTAGCGTTTGTCAACAGACTGCGGGATCAGACGACTAACGGAGCTTTTTTCCAGTTTGCAGATTTTTTCGATAACGATAATTTCGCCAAAACATGATTACGCAGGTGTTCACATCTTTCAAATTTCAGAAGAGAGGGTATATTTGGCCAATAGACTTGGGGTGGAGACTTTGCTAATCTTGGTAGTATCTTCTCATACATCTGACTCCAGAACTTAATAGAGCATCCGATGCAATATTTTAGGCCTGGGCTCCTGAGATTATGTCTTTACAGACAGTGTGGTAGGGTACTCACCTTAGCAGCCTCAAGCTCCATCCTCTCCACCTGCAATTCCATCATCTCTGTGGACAGGGTTTCATGAGTCCGCTCTGTGACAGATCGTAGCTCCTCCATCTTGATGCTCAGGGTCTCTGTCTGGAGCTCCAGTTTATGCCTCAGCTGCTTCTCACTCAGCTGCACCTCATCCAGTTCAGATCTCATTCTCTCCATCTACAGCCAACCACAGATATCCCATTCACTACATTGACTGGGCACACATAGTATTGTCAAGAAATAAGTATTGCATCAAAGGCAACTCCTAATTAAGTATGTCATTAGTAGAGATGATTTCAGTGTGCATAATTCCACACAAAAGAAGTACCTTTGCATCAGTGGTGTAAAGTACTTTAGTAAAAATACTTTAAAGCACTACAAAAGTCGTTTTTTTTGGGGTAGCTGTACTTTACTATTTATATTTTTGACTACTTTTACTTCCCTACATTACTTAAGAAAATATTGTACTTTTAACTACATACATTTTCCTTGACACCCAAAAGTATTAGTTACACTTTGAATGCTTAGCAGGACAGGAAAACAGTCAAAAATCACACACTTATCACCCGGCAGACTGACTAAACACAAATTCTTTGTTTGTAAATTATATCTGAGTGCCCCTGGCTTTCCGTAAAATGAAAACAAGAAAATGGTGCCAAATGGTTTGCTTAATATAATTATTTACACTTTTTGATACTTAAGTATATTTTAAACCAAATACTTTTACTCAAGTATAATTTTACTTGAGTCATTTTCTATTAAGGTATCTGGACTTTTACTCAAGTATGAGAGTTGGGTACTTTTTCCACCCCTGCTTTGCATGCTATTTTTTCCTTGCCTAGACTCAGCATATCCCCCAGCCAATGGTGTACAGGTAATCAAAAACACATCAATGGCTCCCCAACCGTGTTCTTGCACTCATTGAGCTTCATAGCATGATTCCTCTCCAGCTGGGATTCATGTTGCTCCCACTGCAGCCTCTGTTGGCTCTTGATCGAGTCGTGGTCGGAGCGCAAGCTGTCCAGCTCACGGCATTTCAGCGCCACTTCCCGCTGCAGGGAGTATTTCTCCTGCTCCAGGGCCTGAGAATAGACACACAAGAGATTCATACCTCATACATCAACCCACTCAATCTGCATTCTCATCCAAACCCTGCTCAACATTACTGTAATATCAGTTGTAACAAGATTCATGTCATAAAATATAAGGATGATTAGTAGTTGTTATGGGCAGCAGTTTGTCTTATGTTGTAATGAGTTAAACTGCTACTGTCATAGCCTAGTCATCAACAGTCAAGAAGACAGCAGTCTTTAGAGATGTCAGTCATTGCCCAGTGTGAATGATCACCTCCACAGCGTTGGTCATCTCTACCCGCTGCTCCTCCAGTTTGTTCTGTAGATCCAGCTGCCCATCCAGCAGCTGAAGGCCATATTGGCCTGCTTCCTTCAACTTGCATTGTAGTCGCTGGATCTCATCGTCTCCTGAAGTACACATCTTTCACAATTGAGGGGGAAGTAAAAGGGAGAGAAACTTAACTGGAGCACTTATTGAGATTGTGGGACACCCATTTATGCCCAGCGATGGTTCATATGGGTTTAGGTGGAATAGTTGTTCAATTATGTAAAGCATGTGGCTACTCAGTGATCATATCTGATTAAATGAACACAACAAACGAGGATGACAAATATAGCTATTAGCCTAATGGTGGAATAAAGTCAAACCCTGAACTAAACCTAGTTGAAAACAATGGATAAAGACTAACTAACTACTATTCCACAACTTGGACTCGGTAATTAGGTCCTATTCAGTCGGCACGAAACGGGATAAAAAAAATTGTATACACGCAACGTTGTGTTTGATTTTTCTAGTGAACAATACAGCATACGACTGATAAACACTAACATTAGCCAGCTTTTTCCTCCTGATATGAGCTAGCTAAGTACGTTAAATAAACTTGCACGACATAGTACCAGCTAGATAACCTAAGTTGCACGCTAACTGTTGATTACACAAATACAGTTACCCTCGGAAATGTGATCGTAAGAGGATAACTAGAAAGAGATTGTAAAATTACTTTTCATATTTAGCTAGCTAATAAGCATACCTTGCCACCATGCAGTCAAAAGGGAACAGAACCACCACAATTAAAATCTTCGTTTTTTTCGACCGCTTACAAGACGATTTGAATTCTCCTGCAGCCCAATGATTGTTCAATTCGCTGACGTCAGAGTTCGGACATCCCATGAAATGCGTTTCGACTTTCTGGCCAGCCAAATATCGCGAGCGATAATGAGATGTCTGTTAGTCTGCGTGGTGACCAATGCAGTGTTGCCAATTTAGCGACTTGGTCGGACCCCTCTTAGCGACACATTTTCAAAAAAGCGACTAGCGACTTTTTCTGGTGTTACTGGAGACTTTTGGAGCCACCCCCGTACCAAAGCACTCACAGACGGCCCAGTCAGAGCGGGAAATGTTCATCCCTCCGTGCCCAGACTGCAAATGAATAGCGCATGCCGGAAGTCGCAGCTGGCTGACCCCGCCCTGGCTTACATTCAGGTTGGGATGTACATGTAAAAAACTTCATTAAAGAACGAAGTAACTCCGCCAGTGTCTCTTTTGCCGGTCCCAAGCCAGGATAAAGGAGGAGGGTTGGAATTGTGACGTTGAAAAAAACAGGAATCGACAGAAGAAAGTTCATTTGTAGTTCTAAACATATTTACGGTGTTTTTTACTCACTTTTTGTCTGTCCCACAGCATCCATCACAATTACATGCACATGGCCAATTATGCAAATTGGGCGATTACGTAATTTAGCAACTTTTAGGACAGCCAATAGCTACTTTCCTTACTGAGGAGTTGGCAACACTGGACCAATGTTTCCATGTTTGCAGTTTTCCCACGATTTGGCTACTTTCGCGGGTGAAAATGTATTGATCGCGGGTTCGAGGTTTTTGGGCTATTTCATAGTTGCACCGCGGCCGAAATGGCATATCTCTTAAAAATATATATATTTCAATGTGACCTGATGCTGTCAGGCAGTGGTGCAGGTTGTTGCTGAGTGAGTGGTAGGGAGGGCAGTAGGGGTGTATGGTGGGTGATAAGTACCATAATTAAGCCTCGAGAAGCTACTGATACCTCTCACCATGTCAACTAACTCTTCCTAGTGCCATAAAATAAAGCAATGAATTAACATGGACTGTATGGAGAAGGTGTCAAACTGCTGGACGCGTTCACGTCACTTAGACATAGTGTAACGTTTGCTTGTAAGTTTATTATGAAAGATCTTACCATGACCACCTTACAAACGTCTACATATACATGATTTTGTACAAAATATTTTTCATTGACAGAGTAATCTAATCAATTGAATTTGTCGATTCAGCTAAAATAGGTACAGTGGGGCAAAAAATGTATTTAGTCAAATCAAATCTAATTTTATTTGTCACATACACATGGTTAGCAGATGTTAATGCGAGTGTAGCGAAATGCTTGTGCTTCTAGTTCCGACAATGCAGTAATAACCAACAAGTAATCTAACTAACAATTCCAAAACTACCGTCTTATATATACACAGTGTAAGGGGATAAATAATATGTACATAAAGATATATGAATGAGTCATGGTACAGAGCAGCATAGGCAAGATACAGTAGATGGTATCGAGTACAGTATATACATATGAGATGAGTATGTAAACAAAGTGGCATAGTTAAAGTGGCTAGTGATACATGTATTACATAAGGATGCAGTAGATGATATAGAGTACAGTATATACGTATGCATATGAGATGAATAATGTAGGGTATGTAACATTATATTAGGTAGCATTGTTTAAAGTGGCGAGTGATATATTTTACATCATTTCCCATCAATTCCCATTATTAAAGTGGCTGGAGTTGAGTCAGTGTCAGTGTGTTGGCAGCAGCCACTCAATGTTAGTGGTGGCTGTTTAACAGTCTGATGGCCTTGAGATAGAAGCTGTTTTTCAGTCTCTCCGTCCCAGCTTTGATGCACCTGTACTGACCTCGCCTTCTGGATGATAGCGGGGTGAACAGGCAGTGGCTCAGGTGGTTGTTGTCCTTGATGATCTTTATGGCCTTCCTGTAACATCGGGTGGTGTAGGTGTCCTGGAGGGCAGGTAGTTTGCCCCGGTGATGCGTTGTGCAGACCTCACTACCCTCTGGAGAGCCTTACGGTTGTGGGTGGAGCAGTTGCCGTACCAGGCGGTGATACAGCCCGCCAGGATGCTCTCGATTGTGCATCTGTAGAAGTTTGTGAGTGCTTTTGGTGACAAGCCGAATTCCTTCAGCCTCCTGAGGTTGAAGAGGCGCTGCTGCGCCTTCTTCACGATGCTGTCTGTGTGAGTGGACCAATTCAGTTTGTCTGTGATGTGTATGCCGAGGAACTTAAAACTTACTACCCTCTCCACTACTGTTCCATCAATGTGGATAGGGGGGTGTTCCCTCTGCTGTTTCCTGAAGTCCACAATCATCTCCTTAGTTTTGTTGACGTTGAGTGTGAGGTTCAGCCACCAATTGTGCAAGTTCTCCCACATAAAAAGATGAGAGAGGCCTGTAATTTTCATCATAGGTACACTTCAACTATGACAGACAAAATGAGAAGAAAAAAATCACATTGTAGGATTTTTAATGAATTTATTTGCAAATTATGGTGGAAAATAAGTATTTGGTCACCTACAAACAAGCAAGATATCTGGCTCCCACAGACCTGTAATTTCTTCTTTAAGAGGCTCCTCTGTCCTCCACTCGTTACCTGTATTAATGGTACCTGTTTGAACTTGTTATCGGTATAAAAGACACCTGTCCACAACCTCAAACAGTCACACTCCAAACTCCACTATGGCCAAGACCAAAGAGCTGTCAAAGGACACCAGAAACAAAATTGTAGACCGGCACCAGGCTGGGAAGACTGAATCTGCAATAGGTAAGCAGCTTGGTTTGAAGAAATCAACTGTGGGAGCAATTATTAGGAAATGGAAGACATACAAGACCACTGATAATCTCACTCGATCTGGGGCTCCACGCAAGATCTCACCCCGTGGGGTCAAAATGATCACAAGAACGGTGAGCAAAAATCCCAGAACCACACGGGGGGACCTAGTGAATGACCTGCAGAGAGCTGGGACCAAAGTAACAAAGCCTACCATCAGCAAGGGCATTGAAGATGAAACGTGGCTGGGTCTTTCAGCATGACAATGATCCCAAACACACCGCCCGGGCAATGAAGGAGTGGCTTCGTAAGAAGCAGTTCAAGGTCCTGGAGTGGCCTAGCCAGTCAGTCTCCAGATCTCAACCCCATAGAAAATCTTTGGAGGGAGTTGAAAGTCCGTGTTGCCCAACAACAGCCCCAAAACATCACTGCTCTAGAGGAGATCTGCATGGAGGAATGGGCCAAAATACCAGCAACAGTGTGTGAAAACCTTGTGAAGACTTACAGAAAACGTTTGACCTCTGTCATTGCCAACAAAGGGTATATAACAAAGTATTGAGAAACTTTTGTTATTGACCAAATACTTATTTTCCACCATAATTTGCAAATAAATTAATTAAAAATCCTACAATGTGATTTTTCTGGATTTTTTTTTTCATTTTGTCTGTCATAGTTGAAGTGTACCTATGATGAAATTGCACAATTGGTGGCTGACTAAATACTTTTTTGCCCCACTGTATGTGCTGTAATGAAACAAAAAGGTTTGCTGTGTGCCTTCACTCTGTCTTCCTCCTCCCTGGGCCTGCTGTTTCAACATAGCGGGTCTGTCTCCCTGCCTGTCATCTGCTTTTCTCGCACTCTTTACCCTTTGTAGTGTGTGAAACTACACAATGTCTTGCAGGAACATGCATTAAGTCATTACAATACAATTATTTTGATACAGACTTTTTTTGCAATGTTTCAAAATAATTAATTTTCCCACACTCTACCCCAGCCAGGTGCACATTGGGGGAGGGACACAACAAATAAATAGCTTTGCATGTGTGGCTCCATCCCACAACCAATCAGTATGGTAAAAAATGATCTCTGTTCAGAGGGCCTTAAAAATATTTTTTGCAGAGAGAGAAGCTAGTATGGAAGGAACATCTTCCACTTTGGAAGATGAAGAATTTTCTGAATATAAGGATCATGTCACTGTCTTATTCTCTGTTGGTTGGGGTGTGATAGTGACTAGGGTGGTTCATCTAGGTGATTAATGGTTTATGTTGGCCTGGTATGGTTCCCAATCAGAAAAAGCTGTTTTTCGTTGTCTCTGATTGGGGATCATATTTAGGCATCCATTTCCTCATTGTGCTTTGTGAGATCTTGTCTACAGATAGTTAGTTACCTGTGTGCACACCAGTAGCGGGTTCGTTCGTTCGTTCGGTGAGTTTCAATTAAATTATGTGGAACTCTACACACGCTGCACCCTGGTCCATTCCTTTCGACGAGCGTGACACTGTCAATTCAGAGACATTGAGTTGGAAGAAGAGACAGTGAGTGACAGTGAGTAGGAAGAAGAGGTTGAGATGGACCCTCAGCCAGCCCCAGGACCAGCCCTTCAGCAACCAGCTCATCAGCAGCCTGCAGGAGGAGAAATATGGATCTCAAAAAATGTGTTTTCTTGCCCAAGGAATGAGTCACCACGCATGGCTGCTAATGTGATAAGGATGCAACCAGGGCTGACGCGGATGGTGGTTATCCATCTGAAGGACATTAAGTCTAATTTTTTACTTTGCACAAGCTGGGACAGGAGCTCCTCAAGAGGAAGCTGACAATGGTAGGAACAGTATGAAAAACAAGCCAGAGCTCCCACCTTAGCTGTTGAATACACAGAACAGGCCTATCAATCCTTCTAAGTTTGTGTTCATGGCTAACATGTCCCTAGTGTCCTATGTGCCAAAGGAAGGCAAACATGTGGTAGTCATGAGTAGGCTGCATAGGGATGGGATAATCTGTGGCCTGGAACATCAAAAACCTGAAATCATAACAGATTACAATACCACAAAAGGAGGGGTGGACAATTTAGACAAGCTGGTGACTGGCTACACCAGCAAAATAAGAACCCTACGCTACCCACTTGTGATATTCTTCGACATCTCGGTGTACAACACGTTTGTCATCTGGATGGCGCTGAACCCAGATTGGAACAGAGAAACTCCAGAGAAGACGGCTCTTTCTCGAGGCATTGGTAAGACCACAAATCCAGAGGAGGCAACATATCACTCCAATACCGGAAGTAAGTGTGAGTGATGTTGCGTGTGAGTCTGACTCTCCTACCTTGGCCTGCTGTAACTATATATGTGAGTGAGATGTTAGTAAAATTCCTGAACTAAGTGTTTTCATCATTCTAGATTGCAACAAGAATAAATGCTGTGATGTGTGTGTGGACCCAAGAAGGACAGGAAGACACAGTACACATGCATCAAGTGCAAGAAATACATTTGCAACACACACAGAGTAAAACTCTGTCCCCCATGTGGTGTGTAGACCGGCTTTAATTTGTGTTCAATGGGGCTCATTGATCATTTCCATAAAATACTGCATGTAAAATGTGTCTTTCCAATTTGTTCAGTTCAAAGCAATAAACATCAATAGTGATAACCTTGTTTAATTTATATTTGTTCAAGATAAACATTTATTCCACTCATGTCTCGATTATAATTTTTTTTTTTTCTGTTCACAACAATCAAATGTTCAACAAATATTTGTGCTTTTATTGATAAATGTGATCTAGCAGGGGTAAATGGCAAATATTAACCATGTATGCTGTCTATATAGCTTGTAATTGATTTTAAGTCGACATCTACTGTCTATCCATAAATTATTATGGCTGTATTGTTTTAAAAACCCAATGTTGTGGGTCCATCAGACCCGTGAACATTGGGTGAATAACCAACACCACACAAGGTTTAATTTGAACAAAGAGCTGCTAAATCCTTCAGTTTACATCTTGCCTACATCATATCTAGGCTACTGTAGACTATGTGAAATGAGAGAGAATTAAAAAATCTATATTTTTAACTAGGCAAGTCAGTTAAGAACAAATTCTTATTTACAATGATGGCCTAGGAACAGTGGATTAACTGTCTTGTTCAGGGGCATAATGACAGATTTTTACCTTGTCAGCTCTGGGATTCAATCTAGCAACCTTTCGGTTACTGGCCCAACGCTCTAACCACTAGGCTACCTACCTGCCTTTAGCTAAGCAAACCATGTCAAAATTGAATTACAATCATAAACCCATATTTTATTCTGTAGACTATGCCTATTGAAGTGGCAAGTAATTTTCGCATATGGGCCATTTATAACGGTTTGTGGTCTTATCTGGCACATAACAGTACAATTGCCAGAAAATAGCCTATCATTTTTTTTGTTCTTGCTCAGAGATTGAGATATTCTGTCCAATTTATTTTATTTTTTACTTTAGTTTATTTAGGAAATATTTTTTAAAACTATTTCTTGAACTGCATTGTTGGTAAAGGGCTTGTAATGTAAGGATTTCACAGTATAAGGTCTACCGACACCTGTTGTATTCGGCGCGTGTGACAAATACGATTTGATTTGATTATCTCCGTGGGCTGATATTTCTGCGTGGCAGTGCCGGGGGAGCTGCGTGGCAGTCACGGTGCTACTGAGCGTGCGCCCTCTAGCCAACCTAAGATTTCAAGCCCAATGACCACTCAAAAAGCCTGAAAACTAGCCTAGTTTTTTTTGCACACGTGCAAATTATTTACAATTATAAACCTGGGTCGAACCTTGAATGGTGATTGGTTGAAAGCCGTGGTATGTCAGACCATATACCACAGGTATGAAGATGTTGAACCTAGACTTGGCGCTCCGGTACTGGGGGTAGAAGTTGTTGGACCTTTTGGACCTAGACTTGGCGCTGCTTGCCGTGCGGTAGCAAAGAGAACCCGTGCAGTTGTGGGTGAACAGGGAGTACAGGAGGGGACTGAGCACGCACCCCTGAGGGGCCCCTGTGTTGAGAATCAGTGTGGCAGATGTGTTGTTGACTACCCTTAACACCTGGGGGCGGCCAGTCAGGAAGTCCAGGATCCAGTTGCAGAGGGAGGGGTTTAGTACCAAGGTCCTTAGCTTAGTGATGACCTTTGTGGGCACTATGGTGTTGAACGCTGAGCTGTAGTCAATGAACAGCATTCTCACACAGGTGTTCCTTTTGTCCAGGTGGGAGGTAGTCATTTAGGCAGGTTACCTTCGTTTTCTTGGGCACATGGACTATGGTGGTCTGCTTGAAACATGTAAAGTACCAGTCAAAAGTTTGGACACACCTACTCATTCAAGGGTTTTCCTTATTTATTTATTTTTTTTTGAACTATTTTCTACATTATAGAATAACACAACAAAACTATGAAATAACACATATAGAATCATAGAGTAACCAAAAAAAGTGTTATATAAAATATATTTTGATTTGTTTTTTAGATTTTTCAAAGTCACCACCCTTTACCTTGATGACAGCTTTGTACACTCTTGGCATTCTCTAAACCAGCTTCACCTGGAGTCTTGAAGGAGTTCCCAGGTATGCTGAGAACTTGTTGGCTGCTTTTCTCTCCTAGTGGCCGGGGACTTTAATGCAGGCAAGCTTAAATCCCTTTTACCTCATTTCTACGAGCATGTTACATGTGCAACCAGAGGAAAAAAACTATATACCACCTTTACTCCACACACAGAGATACATACAAAGTTCTCCCTCGCCCTCCATTTGGCAAATCTGACCATAATTCTATCCTCCTGATTCCTGCTTACAAGCAAAAACTAAAGCAGGAAGTACCAGTGACTCACTCAATATGGAAGTGGTCAGATGGCACGGATGCTACGCTACAGGACTGTTTTGCTAGCACAGACTGGAATATGTTCCGGGATTCATCCAATGGCATTGAGGAGTATACCACCTCAGTCAGCGGCTTCATCAATAAGTGCATCGAGGTTCCCACAGTGGCGGTACGTACATATCCCAACCAGAAGCCATGGAAAGGTAAAGGGGGATACCTAGTCAGTTGTACAACTGAATACATTCACTTGAAATGTGTCTTCTGCATTTAACCCAACCCCTCTGAATCAGAGAGGTGCGGGGGGCTGCAATAATCGACATCCACATCTCCGGCGCCTGGGGAACAGTGGGTTAATTGCCTTGCTCAGGGGCAGAACGACAGTTGTTTACCTTTTCAGCTCAGGGATTCGATCCAGCAACCTTTCGGGTTATAGCAACATCCATACTGAGCTAAAGGCTAGAGCTACCGCTTTCAAAAAGCGGGACACTAATCCAGATGCTTATAAGAAATCCTGCTGTACCCTCAGGTGAACCATCAAACAGGCAAAGTGTTAATACAGGACTAAGATTGAATCCTACTACTCCGGCTCTGACACTCGTCGGATGTGGAAGGACTTGCAAACTATTACGGACTATAAAGGGAAGCCCAGCTGCAAGCTGCCTAGTCATACAAGCCTACCAGACGGGCTAAATGTCTTTTATGTTCGCTTCGAGGCAAGCAACACTGAATCATGCATGAGAGCACCAGCTGTTCCGGACGACTGGGCTCTCCATAGCCGATGTGAGCAAGACCTTTAAACAGGTCAACATTCACAAGACTACAGGGCCAGACGGATTATCAGGAAGTATACTCAGTGCATGCAAGAGTCTTTACTGACATTTTCAACCTCTCCCTGTCCGAGTCTGTAATACCTACAGTACCAGTCAAAAGTTTGGACACACCTACTCATTGAAGGGTTTTTCTTTATTTTTACTATTTTCTACATTGTAGAATAATAATGAACAAAACAAATCCATGAAATAACACATATGGACTCATGTAGTAACCAAAAAAGTGTTAAACAAATCCAAATATATTTGAGATTCTTCAAAGTCACCACCTTTTGCCTTGATGACAGCTTTGCACACTGTTGGCATCATCTCAACCAGATTAATTTGGAATGCTTTCCTACAGTCTTTAAGGAGTTCCCACATATACTGAGCACTTGTTGGCTGCTTTTCGCTCCTAGAGGCCAGGGATGAGAATTTTCTAGTTTGCTTATGGCCTTATACAGCTTGTTGAGTGCGGTCTCAGTGACAGCATCGGTGTGTGGTGGTAAATAGACGGCTACAAAAAAATATAGATGAAAACTCTCTTCAGTTTATCATGAGGTACTCTACACCTCAGGTGAACAATACCTCGAGACTTCCTTAATATTAGACACCAGCTGTTATGGACAAATAGACACACACCAGCACACCTCGTCTTACTGCACGTAGCAGTTCTGTCCTGCCGATGCACGGAAAACACGGCCAAATGTATACAGTTGAAGTCGGAAATGTACATACACTTAGGTTGGAGTCATTAAAACTCATTTTTCAACCACTCCACAAATATCTTGTTAACAAACTATAGTTTTGGCAAGTCGGTTCGGACACCTACTTTGTGTATAACACAAGTAATTGTTCCAACAATTGTTTAGCGCTCAGGAAGGAGACGCATTCTGTCTCCTAGAGATGAACGTACTTTGGTGCGAAAAGTGCAAATCAATCCCAGAACAACAGCAAAGGACCTTGTGAAGATGCGGGAGAAAACAGGTACAAAAGTATCTATAGCCACAGTAAAACGAGTTCTATATCGACATAACCTGAAAGGCTGAGTTGCCAAAACTATAGTTTGTTAACAAGATATTTGTGGAGTGGTTGAAAAATGAGTTTTAATGACTCCAAAAAAGATGGCATCATGAGGTAGGAAAATTATGTGGATATACGTATTGAAGCAACATCTCAAGACATCGTTCAGGAAGTTAAAGCTTGGTTGCAAATGGGTCTTCCAAATGGACAATGACCACAAGCATACTTCTGAAGTTGTGGAAAAATGGCTTAAGGACAACAAGGTCAAGGCATTGGAGTGGCCATCACAAAACCCTGACCTCAAACCTACACACAATTTGTGGGCAGAACTGAAAAAGTGTGTGTGAGCAAGGAGGCCTACAAATCAGACTCAGCCTATCCTTAATGTCAATATGCCTTGTCCATTGCTGTTCTGGTTAGTGATTATTGTCTTATATCACTGTAGAGCCTCTCGCCCTGCTCAATATACCTTAGCCAACCCTTTAGTTCCACCTCTCACACATGCGATGACATCACCTGGTTTAAATTATGTTTCTAGAGACAATATCTCTCTCATCATCACTCAATGCCTAGGCCCACCTCCACTGTATTCACATCCTACCATACCTTTCTCTGTAAATTATGCCTTGAATCTATAACATTTTCCGACAAGATAGGACTGCCAAAGGGGGCTGGGGTTGCAATCTACTGCAGAGATAGCCTGCAGAGTTCTGTCTTACTATCCAGGTCTGTACCCAAACAATTCGAGCTTCTACTTTTAAAAATCCACCTTTCCAGAAACAAGTCTCTCACTGTTGCCGCTTGCTATAGACCACCCTCTGTCCCCAGCTGTGCTCTGGACACCATATGTGAACTGATTGCCCCCTATTTATCTATCTTCAGAGCTCGTGCTGCTAGGTGACCTAAACTGGGACATGCTTAACACCCCGGACATCCTACAATCTAAGCTTGATGCCCTCAATCTCACACAAATTATCAAGGAACCTACCAGGTACAACCCCAAAGCTGTAAACACGGGTACCCTCTTAGATATCATCCTAGCCAACTTTCGCTCCAAATACACCTCTGCTCAGCGATCACTGCCTCATTGCCTGCATCCGTAATGGGTCCGCGGTCAAACGACCACCTCTCATCACTGTCAAACGCTCCCTAAAATACTGAAGTGAGCAATCCTTTCTAAACGACCTGGCCCGGGTATCCTGGCAGGATATTTACCTCATCCCATCAGTAGAGGATGCCTGGTTATTCTTAAAAAGTGCCTTCCTCACCATCTTAAATAAGCACGCACCATTCAAAAAATGTTGAACCAGAAAAAGATATAGCCCTTCATTCTCTCCAGACCTGACTGCCCTTGACCAGCACAAAAACATCATGTGGCGTTCTTTATTAGCATCGAATATCCCCCGTGATATGCAACTTTTCAGGGAAGTTAGGAACCAATATACACAGGCAGTTAGGAAAGCAAAGGCTAGCTTTTTCAAGCATACATTTGCATCCTGTAGCACAAACTCCCAACATTTCTGGGACACTGTAAAGTCCATGGAGAAAAAGAGAACCTCCTCCCAGCTGCCCACTGCACTGAGGCTTCATCTACAAGACCCTGCTAGGTAAAGTCCCCCCTTATCTCAGCTCGCTGATAGCATCTCCCACCTGTAGCACACGCTCCAGCAGGTATATCTCTCTAGTCACCCCCAAAACCAATTCTTTCTTTGGTTGCCTCTCCTTCCAGTTCTCTGCTGCCAATGACTGGAACGAACTACAAAAATCTCTGACACTGGAAACACTTATCTCCCTCACTAGCTTTAAGCACCAACTGTCAGAGCATCTTACAGATTACTGCACCTGTACATAGCCCACCTATAATTTAGCCCAAACAACTACCTCTTTCCCAACTGTATTTAATTAATTAATTTATTTTGCTCCTTTGCACCCCATTATATTTATTTCTACTTTGCACATTCTTCCATTGCAAAACTACCATTCCAGTGTTTTACTTGCTATATTGTATTTACTTTGCCACCATGGCCTTTTTTGCCTTAACCTCCCTTCTCACCTCATTTGCTCACATTGTATATAGACTTGTTTATACTGTATTATTGACTGTATGTTTGTTTTACTCCATGTGTAACTCTGTGTCGTTGTACCTGTCGAACTGCTTTGCTTTATCTTGGCCAGGTCGCAATTGTAAATGAGAACTTGTTCTCAACTTGCCTACCTGGTTAAATAAAGGTGAAATAAAATAAATAAAAAAGAAACACTGTTACCACCGATAAATCCACTATAGTTGAGAAATTCAAGAAGCATTTTTCTACGCCTGGCCTTGCTTTCCAACTGGCTACCCCTACCCCGGCCAACAGCCCTGCACCCCCCACAGCAACTCGCCCAAGCTTCCCCATTTTTCCTTCAACAAATCCAGATAGCTGATGTTCTGAAAGAGCTGCAAAATCTGGACCCCTACAAATCAGCTGGGCTAGACAATTTTAACCCTCTCTTTCTAAAATTGCTGGCCTGTTCAACCTCTCTTTCGTATTGTCTGAGATTCCTAAAGATTGGAAAGCAGCCGCGGTCATCCCCCTCTTCAAAGGGGGAGACACTCTAAACCCAAACTGTTACAGACCTATATCCATCCTGCCCTGCCTTTCCAAAGTCTTCGAAGCCAAGTTAACTTCTTGGATATAGGGGGCGCTATTTTAATTTTTGGATGAAAAACGTTCCCGTTTTAAACAATATATTTTGTCGCGAAAAGATGCTCGACTATGCATATAATTGACAGCTTTGGAAAGAAAACACTCTGCCGTTTCCAAAACTGCAAAGATATTGTCTGTGAGTGCCACAGAACTGATGTTACAGGCGAAACCCAGATAAAAATCCAATCAGGAAGTGCCGCATTTTTTAAAACCGCCTCATGACTCCTTATATGGCTGTGAATGGGCCACGAATGAGCTTAGGCTTTCTGTCGCTTCCCCAAGGTGTCGACAGCATTGTGACGTATTTGTAGGCATATCATTGGAAGATTGACCATAAGAGACTACATCTACCAGGTGGTCGCTTGGTGTCCTCTGTTGCAATTATTGCGTAATCTCCAGCTGTAGTATTTTTCCTTTTGCTTCTGATGAGAAACCAACTGTCACGACTGATATATTATCGAATAGATATGTGAAAAACACCTTGAGGATTGATTCTAAACAACGTTTGCCATGTTTCTGTCGATATTATGGAGCTAATTTGGAAAAAAGTTTGGCGTTGTAAGTGACTGCATTTTCCGGTCTTTTTCTTAGCCAAACGTGATGAACAAAACGGAGCTATTTCGCCAACACAAATAATATTTTTGGAAAAAATGAACATTTGCTATCTAACAGAGTCTCGTCATTGAAATCATCCGAAGTTCTTCAAAGGTAAATTATTTTATTTGAATGCTTTTCTTGTTTTTGTGAAAATGTTTCCTGCTGCCAGCATAGCCTAGCATAGCATTATGCCATGCTAAACTTACACAAATGCTTATCTAGCGTTGGCTGTAACGCATATTTTGAAAATCTGAGATGACAGTGTTGTTAACAAAAGGCTAAGCTTGTGTTTGAATATATTTATTTTATTTAATTTGCGATTTTCATGAATAGGAAACGTTGCGTTATGGTAATGCGCTTGAGGCTATGATTACGCTCCCGGATACGGGGTTACTTGTCGCTAGAGGTTAACAAACAGATCAACGACCATTTTGAATCCCACCGTACCTTCTCCGCTATGAAATCTGGTTTCAGAGCTGGTCATGGGTGCACCTCAGCCACACTCAAGGTCCTAAACGATATCATAACCGCCATCGATAAGAGACAATACTGTGCAGCCGTATTCATCGACCTGGCCAACTACTTCTCTGATAGAGTTCAATGTGTCAAATCGGAGGGCCTCTTGCAGTCTCTATGGGGGTGCCACAGGGTTCAATTCTTGGGCCGACTCTCTTCTCTGTATACATCAATGATGTCGCTCTTGCTGCTGGTGATTCTCTGATCCACCTCTATGCAGATGACACCATTCTGTATACTTCTGGCCCTTCTTTGGACACTGTGTTAAATAACCTCCAAACGAGCTTCAATGCCATACAACTCTCCTTCTGTGGCCTCCAACTGCTCTTACATTCAAGTAAAACTAAATGCATGCTCTTCAACGGATCGCTGCACCTGCCCACCTGTCCAACATCACTACTCTGGACGGTTCTGACTTAGAATATGTGGACAACTACAAATACCTAGGTGTCTGGTTAGACTGTAAACTCTCCTTCCAGACTCACATTAAGCATCTCCAATCCAAAATTAAATCTAGAATTGGCTTCCTATTTCGCAACAAAGCATCCTTCACTCATGCTGCCTAACATACCTTCGTAAAACTGACCATCTTACCAATCCTCGACTTTGGCGATGTCATTTACAAAATAGCCTCCAACACTCTACTCAACAAATTGGATGCAGTCTATCACAGTGCCATCCGTTTTGACACCAAAGCCCCATACACTACCCACCACTGCGACCTGTACGCTCTCGTTGGCTGGCCCTCGTTTCATACTCGTCGCCAAACCCACTGGCTCCAGGTCATCTACAAGTCTATGCTAGGTAAAGCCCTGCCTTATCATGCTCAATTTAAAGGCCATGCTACCAAATATTAATTGAGTGTATGAATACTTCTGACCCACTGGGAATGTGATTAAAGAAATAAAAGCTGAAATAAATTATTCTCTCTACTATTATTCTGACATTTAACATTCTTAAACTAAAGTGGTGGTTCTAACTGACCTAAGACAGGGAATTTTTACTAGGATGAATAAATCTCAGGAATTGTGAAAAACTGAGTTTAAATGTTTGAACTGTACCTATTATCCGTGTCGTCGTTCAGCCACGACTCGGTTAAAGATAAGATATTACAGATTTTAATCTCCCGTTGGTAGGATAGTCTCGAACGGAGCTCATCCAGTTTATTTTCCAGTGATTGTACGTTGACCAATAGAACGGATGGTAGAGGCGGGTTAACCACTCACCGACAAATTCTCACAAGGCACCCCGATCTCCGACCCCTGTACCTCCGTCTTTACTTCATGCGAAGAATCAAGAGATTGAGGGAGGGATGGGAAAATGGTTGAAGTGGATGTTCTGTTTGAATCAGATTGCGTGTCGAGTGGAGATGAGAGTTAGAAGAATTGGATTACAGTGGTGAATGCAAAAGGAAATAAGAGAAGTAGAGTGGTAGTGGAAACTAGTAAATCCAAACCTAGTGTGTGACTTTTTTGGTTGGAATAAAGGTTTTGGATCAATGTTGTTAACTGGGAGATCCGTTTGAAGTCTGTGTTACAATTGTGGATGAGGTGGCGTCGATGAGAAGTGGGATTATTTAGTTTCGTTTTTTTGTGTTTCTATGGAACAGAAGGAGCGGCCTTGCACCACAAAAAGATTGGAATGTGTCGTCTGTGTAGATCTTCGAAGCAAGGCACCTAATCAAGGGTGTTATCTCTGAGGTGGCGCTAGAAGTAAATGCAAAGGATATATACGTGAAGAATTGGATCAAGTGGTTGGTGCACAGTGACTGACCCACATGGTAGATGTATTCTATTGTTTTTTGATGAAGAGTCTCTCCCTTCTCATGTGTATTTGGGTTATATGAGATTCCCTGTGAGAACCTTGGTGCCCAAACCCCATGCAATGTGATATGTGTAGATGGGAGGAGTATTACATGCCAGCTGAGCCGAAATGCTGCAATTGTGGTGGTGAACATGCATTAGAATTTCTTAAGGGTCCTGTTAGGGTGAAGGAGACAGAGGTGGCAAGAACAAAGTCTGTCCAGAATGTCTCCTATCCGGGGGCATTGAAAAGAGTGAAAGAAAGGAGTGAAGTTGAACAAGTAATGGTAGTACACAAGATGATGTTCCTTGTCAACAGAGGGATCCTGACATGTTGCATGATTAAACTTCTTAAGGATGGTGTCCCGCTAGCGAGACAACTTCCGGTGATACTGGAGGATGCGTAATTCAAATATATTCTAATAGTTATTATGTATTTGAAACATTTAGGTACATATAAGTGTCTTATATCGGCTGAAAGCTTAAATTCTTTTTAATCTAACTGCACTGTCCGATACAGAGATTACAGAGAAAACATGCAATGCGATTGTTTGAGGACTGCGCCCCACATCAAAATATTTTTCCACTGGCACATTCACATTCACATATAAATATGAAATATTCACTTACTTTTTGAAAATCTTCCTCTGATTTGTCATCCAAAGGGTCCCAGCTATAAGATATGTAGTGTCGTTTTGTTAGATAAAATATTTTTTTATATCCCAAAAAGTCTGTTTAGTTGGCGCCATCGATTTGAGTAATCCACTCGTTCAACTTGCAGAGAAAGGAATCCAAAAATCTACCCCTAACCTTTGTTTCAACAAGTCAAAATAAATTTCTATTTGCTCCTCAGACACCCTCAAATGCAATCAAACTATAATATTTATTTCAGAAAGAAGTATATTTAATAGGAAACTGATTTTAGCAGGTGAGCAACTTCGTCATGGCGCGCAGAAACACGGATTTCCAAGACTGTGTCCTCTTACAAAAACTGTTTTTGAAGTTACAATATGAACTTTCTCTTGCATTTCTAAGAGGATGGTCTCTCAACAACAACAAAAATATTCTGGTTTGTTTTTCTTTTAATTGTTTTTTGGTATTCAGGAAATGTTCTGCAGAAGCATCATAGGCACCTGAGCCGGTGTAAGGATGGGATTTGAATGTGACTGAAGGAGTGGGATGTTTTTCATGTATTTTTGTATTTGGTATTATTCCCCTTCCCGCAATGGAATATATTATTTTTGTTTTGTTTCAATACCCCGTTACAGTAGGTGGTGGCAATACACCAATAGGTGTACTTTTCCATAAAACTTTAAAGAATAAGAGATTGAACTTCACTCAACTTTCTAGAACAGTGGTCACCAACCAGTCGATCACGATCAACTGGTCGATCTCCAAGGCATTCCTAGTCGGTCGGCAAACATTTCTGTAAAAAAACAATGATAAAGCCTTGTGTTCCTTTTTATTTATTTTTTCTCTCATGTTGTTGGAAGTAGGAACACCAGATTCAGCTGCCCTAAGTGAATGGAGGTTGACATTTTGAACCATTTCATGTGTCTGAAGGTACAAACTCTGCATTCCTGGCAGAGTTTGTATGAGTGAGTTCATTGTTTAAGTTCTTACTCAGCACGGTCAACCTTTTGTATTCAACACTTTTATAAGCCATAAAGGCTTGCTATTTCCATTCCGCGCTGCAAGCACAGCAGCAGTAATGAATGAGAAGGAAAGCGTATCTTTAGGCTTGTGTTGTTTTTATTATTATTATTATTATTCTTTAATATCGAGGAATATTACACTTTCTCTGTTCATAGGAGTAACAACATGAATTTGGCATGAGGCAGAAATAATGCGGTGCGACTCGAGTTTCACCATCAGTTGGAAGGCTGTGTCCCTTTTTGGTCAGTGTTAGTGGAGGAAATGGGAGAGCAGAGGGCTGTTTAGAGGCAGACCCTCAGTCTGCTCCTCTCTGCTTCCACTGAGACTGACCATCAGATGCAGGCACCATCAGCCCAGTAAAATAAAAAATAAAAAGATAATTATTTCAACACTCAGCTGTGCCTCACAAGTAATACAACAACGGTCTATTAACGGTGTGTTCATGCAGCCTACCTCAAATTTGGAAATATATATTTTGAAATGGCCTGAACAACAATGCATTGGCAGGGCAATTCAAGCAAAGCCCATATGAGGTGATAATGTATTGGGCCTATAGCTTACTGCACAAACCTCATCGCTACAGTACTGTTTTTAATTGGTTAATGTTGCATAGGCTTACTTTCTTTTAAGTCATGTTAAAAAAATCAGAGTGGTAGATCTCGGCTTGCATTTTGACCCAGAAAGTGATCTTGACTCAGAAAAGGTTGGTGACCACTGTTCTAGAGTTTTCCGTTAACACTAACTTTTTAACATTTTCCCACCACTCTCTCAATGTGCTCTGCCCAACTTAGAATCAAAGTACAACCCAAGGAACCTGAAGGACCCCACCCTCTTCATATTTCTCCTATTCAATCTCAGGCGTATCTCACTTTCCACCTTGCTCCTGGTAAAGAACACTGTCTACGTTTTCTCTACAACGAACCTGAATCCCCACTTTAATGACCACCACTCCACCTCATCAATTAATTCCTGTACCTTCGCAACTGGCCACTTTAATAATGGAACACTAGTCACTTTAATAATGTTTACATATTTTACTCATCTCATATCTATATACTGTATTCTATTCTACTGTATGTTAGTCAATGCCACTCCGACATTGCTCGTCCAAATATTTATATATTCTTAATTCCATTCCTTTAATTTAGATTTGTGTGTATTGTTGTGAATTGTTAGATATTACTTGCTAGATATTTACTGCACTGTTGGAGCTAGAAACACAAGCATTTGGCTACACCTGCAATAACATCTGTTACATGTGTATGTGACCAATAAAATTTGATTTGATTTGTGTAAGGTACATTTCTTCCCCTGTTCCATAAGGCCCCACCATCTGCAAATAAAGATCTCCTAATATCCAGCCGTACACATCATTGATCATGATTCAGAACCAAAGAGAACTGATCACGCTCCCTTGCAGTGTACCATTATCCCCCAAGTAGCTGCCTGATAGAGATCTCCCCACCCCTCTCCTGGATAGACCTTCCAAACAGGAAGTCCTTAATCCAGTTGAACATTCTACCTCCTACCCCCAAAAGATGAAGCTTGATTAGCAACCCCTCCTTCCACATCCTATTGTACCCCTTCTCCACATCAAAAAAAGACCTCCTTGTTCTTTTGGCCTTCCTGACCTCTGCTTCGACACAGAGCACTGAGTCCATAGTTCCCCTCCCCTTCCTGAAACCCACTCTGAAGTGATGATATTACCCCTGTGCTCTCCAGGAAGTAAATGAATCTCTCCATAATGATATGTTCCATAATCTTACATAAATGGGATGCTTATATGGCTTTTGGCCGATATGTTGTTGGCCTTGTTGGGTCTTTGCCTGGCTTCCAGATTGACACCACTATTGCCTCCTTCCAGCTGCCCAGGTAGCTTCCCCTCCTCCCACATTCTGTTATACAGACCCAATACCTTATCAATTCTACAAGGTTCAATAGATTCTGTTCTCCCAGGTGTGTCAATGTGTAATTTTATTGACAAAGCATTGCTGGCGATATGGAATTGTTTGACTTGTTCAAATATGGATACAATTACAATATTTACATTGAACACTGTCTTTTAAAACATATTGTATTTTTATTCTAGGAGTTAGGATTGCTGTTGTAACCAACATACAGTCATTGAGCCAACCCGACATGCTAAACCATGTATTGATTTGGTGTTAATGGGTTGATCACCAGACACTTTCACATGCATCTCTGGGTGTGACCTAACCTTTGTGAAACATGTCTAGTGATTACATCCCCTGCTGTGGTGGAACATCCCCTTCTGTGGTGGAAATGCACCTGAATATTCAGTCTGTCACCTCAAATTGAAACCATGTCCAACCTTCCAAGTTCATGCAATCCACTAAAGCTCAGACTATAGTGACTACAGGACTAAACACTAAAACATTTCATATAAAAGAAACATTTAAAAGTAAAAGTAGCACACAAACCTCACATATAAGAACAAAACCAATGTTTACCCTGTATCGCATGGTCAACTGGATTCAGTCTTTGCAAATGTACTGTAATTACTCCAAAATGATGAATCTCACCATGAAGGCTTATTATTACAGGGTTCTCCCCAAAGAATGTAAGATGTGGCTGCGCCAGTATGTACAAAAAAAAGTGTGGCTTGTCGTTCTCTACACGAAAGACATATTCAAAACAGTCTCTGGGACAGTTGTGGGACAATAGATCCCAAATTCATACAACCACTGTACATAAAAAAAAAAAAACATAACAAGCATTGAGGCTGATGCATCAGATCAGAACGTTTAACTTAAAATGTTGATAAAATATTATTTATTCACATTATAAGCACAGCAATGGGAACATGGCGCACAATTGGCCCAGCGTAGTCCGGGTTAGGAGAGGGTTTGGCCGACTGGGATGTCCTTGTCCCAGTGTGTCAAGAAGCAGTGCGGCTTGGTAGGGTCGTGTTTCGGAGGACGCATGGCTCTCGACCTTTGCCTCTCCCGAGTCCGTACGAAAGCTGGGACAAACTGGAACTACCAATTGGATATCACGAAATTAGGAAGAAAATGGGGTAAAAAGTTACAAAATAAATAATACCAAATAAAATAGATTTAAAATGCTGACTGCCTCTGCTCAGATTTCAAGGTGGGTGATGGAACAGTTGGCCACATATTTAAAGGTAGATTTAGTAGGCCTAATACGGAACCCACACCGGCTGCGCGTGTGCGCCATCGTGCACTATCGTGCATAAATGTATTTTGTCCCCCTGCACCAAACGCGATCACGACACGCAGGTTAAAATATCAAGACTAACTCTGAACCAATTACATTAATTTGGGGACAGGTTGAAAAGCATTAAACATGTATTGCAATTTAGCTAGTTAGCTTGCACTTGCTAGCTAATTTGTCCTGGGATATAAACATTGAGTTGTTATTTTACCTGAAATGCACAAGGACCTCTACTTCGACAATTAATCCACACATGAAACGGCCAACCATATCGTTTCTAGTCATCTCTCCTCCATCCAGGCTTTTTCATCTTTGAACTTATATAGTGATTGGCATCTACAATTTTACCACGACAACCGGCAAAACATTTCATCTTTCAATCACCAATGAGGAGATGGCACGTGGGTACCTGCTTCTATAAACCAATGAGGAGATGGGAGAGGCAGGACTTGGCATCACAGACACATGTTTTGCCGCGCGAAAGCAGTGTGGGTGCAATAATTGAATAACATAGATTTCTACATTTATTTTGCGACACTCGCGCATGCGACGTGTCCGGTCTGGTCAGCATGTAAGTCCCAGTTTATACTATTTACATTTTTTTTGTTGATATGGCATTTACAAAAGGCAGTTTCCTTGCTGAAAAATATATAGAATGCCAATTTCAGTGAGAAGCATAGCAACATCAAGGCAACTTTGTAACAGCTGACCCTGTTTTTCCAAAGCCATACCCGCCCATTAGCCGCTGAGTCTACCTTTTAAGATGCCAAAATAGAACATGTTTTCTGCAATTGTTTCAGTTTCCTAATGTTGTGTTTTCTGATTGTTCCAGTGCATGTACTCAACAAGCTTTGGACGACTTCCAAAGTTTACTCAAAAAGGCAATAGTTCTGAACTGGGTTTGATTTTGTTTTTGTTGTTTTAATTATTTAAATGTTGTTCATTCTCTTTTAAACATTAATTGGTCATTCATTGGTTGAAAGCTTATTGCTCAGTTATCACTTTGTAGTTGCACGTTTAAACATCCAACGGTCAACATCCCTATAGTGTTTACATTTCTCTCATGTACAGTGCATTCAGAAAGTATTCATGACCGTTCTACATTTTATTGTGTTAAAGACTATATTCTAAATGGATTAAATAAGTGTTTTTCTCACCCATCTACACACAATACCCCATAATGACCAAGTGAAAACATATGTTTTGAAAATGGTGCTAATTTATTGAAAATCAAAACATAAATATCTAATTTACATAAGTATTCACACCCGAGTCAGAACCGCTGGCAGTGAATACAGCTGTGAGTCTTTCTCTGAAAATCTTTAAGAGCTTTCCACATCTGGATTGTACAACATTTGCCTATTTTTCTTTTGAAAATTCTTCAAGCTCTGTGAAATTGATTGTTGATCATTTCTAGACAACCATTTTCAGGTCTGACCATAGATTTTCAAGTGGTACTCAATAATGTGCTGTATTTGTCATGCCTGCTCCCACTCCCCCTTGTTTTGTTCCCCCTGTCCAGACGCTGTTCTTGTTTTGTTATATGTCCATTTATCCATTAAATCTGCACTCCCTGTACTTGCTTCTCGACTCTCCCAGCATCTGCCTTCACAGTATTGGATTTTCCCCAAACGTAACACTTTGTCTTCAGGACCAAAAGTAAATTGCTTTGCCACATTCTTTGAAGTATTACTTTAGTGCCTTTTTGCAAACAGGACGCACGTTTTGGAATATTTGTTTTCTGAACAGGCTTTCTTCTTTTCACTCTGTCAATTAGGTTAGTATTGTGGAGTAACTACAATGTTGTTGGTCCATCCTCAGGTTTCTGCTATCACAGCCAGTAAACTCTGTAACTGTTTTAAAGTCACCATTGGCCTCATGGTGAAATCCCTGAGCAGTTTCCTTCCTCTCCGGCAACTGAGTTATCTTTGTAGTGACTGGGTGTATTGATACACCATCCAAAGTGTAATTAATAACTTCACCATGCTCAAAGGGGTATTCAATATCTGTTATTTTTACAGATCCACCTATACTGTAGGTTGCCTTCTTTGAGAGGCATTGGAAAACCTCCCTGGTCTTTGTGGATGAATCTGTGATTAAAATCCACTGCCCGACTGAGGGTCCTTACAGATAATTGTATGTGTGCGGTACAAGATAGTCATTCAAAAATCATGCTAAACACTATTATTGCACACAGAATGAGTCCATGAAACTTCCTGTTGGGCAATTATGTGTAAAAGACATGTCACTGTCCTAGAAATGCCTCAGACATGATGAAAACAAGCCCAGATTTCCACAGGGTGAAATTCCCTTATGAGCACATTTTTACTCCTAAACTTATTTAGGCTTGCCATAACAAAGGGGTTGAATACTTATTGACCCAAGACATTTCAGATTTTTCTTTTTAATGAATTTGTAAAAATGTTTAGAAACATAATTCCACTTTGATATTATGGGGTATTGTGTGTAGACCAGTGACAAAAATAAATAAATAATCTAAATTTAATACATTTTAGTTCAGGCTGTAACACAACAAAATGTGGAAAAAGTCAAAGGGTGTGAATACTTTCCGAAGGCACTGTAAATGTTGCAGCTACACTGAACTAAAATATAAACTCAACATACAACAATTTCAAATATTTTACTGAGTTACATTTCATAAAAGCAAATCAGTCAATTCAAATAAATAAATGAGGCCCTACAGATATGCATCTGTTGGTCACAGATACCTTTAAATAAAGGCAGTCAGTATCTGGTGTGATCACCATTGGCTTCATTCATCAGGCTGTTGATTGTGGCCTGTGGAATGTTGTCCCATTATTCTTCAATGGCTGTGCGAAGTTGCTGGACATGTCATACATGTTGACCCAGAGCATCCCACACATGCTCAATAAGTGACAGGTCTGGTGAGTATGCAGGCCATGGAAAAACTGGGATATTTTCAGCTTCCAGGAATGGTGTACAGATCATTGTGACATGGGGCCATGCAATATCATGCTGAAACATGAGGTGATGGTGGTGGATGAATGACACGGCAATGGGCCTAAGGATCTCATCACGGTATCTCTGTGCATTCAAATTGCCATTGATAAAATGCAATTGTGCTCATTGTCCCTAGATTATGCCTGTCCATGCCATAGCCCACCGCCACCATGGGGCACCCGGTTCACAACGTTAACATCAGCAAACCACTCGCCCACACGTCGCCATACACATGGTCTGTGGTTGTGAGGCTGGTTGGACATACTCCCAAATTCTCAAAAATGAAGTTGGAGGTGGCTTCATGGTATAGAAAATCACATTAAATTATCTGGCAACAGCTCTTGTGGACATTCCTGCAACAACTCTGGTTGACATTCCTCCCTCAAAACTTGAGACATCTGTGGCATTGTGTTGTGTGTCAAAACTGCACATTTTAGAGTGGCCTTTTATTGTCCCCAGCACAAGGTGCACCTGTGTAATGATCATGCTGTTTAAGCAGCTTCTTGATATGCCACACCTGTCAAGTGGATGGATTGTCTTGGCAAAGGAGAAATGCTCACTAACAGGGATGAAACACATTTGTTCACTAAATTTGAGAGAAATAAGCTTTTTCCTGTGTATAGAAAATGTCTGGGATATTTTATTTCAGGTCATGAAACATGGGAGCAACACTTTACATGTTGTGTTTATATTAATGTTCAGTATACATAAAAATATTAAATAAACAATTCAGCTCGGAAATATTCAGTCTTTGCTCTTTTAATTTCAAATTGTATTGGATTTATTTTTATCTGTTAAGAGATTTAATACATGCTGTTTAGTTTATTTAGTACATTTAGTACATATTTAGTACATTTAGTTTAGTGTACTTTGTGAGAAGCAAGTTAATATACAAAGTAAACAAAAACCTGATGTAATTTGCATATTCATAATGAGTCTGCAGCGAATTTTCAGCAAACAGTACAATGTCTGCCACAAGTTTTGCAGAATTGTTTGCCAGGTGTTCATAGGTTTCTGCAATTTATTTGCCACAAAACTAATTTACACTTGAATTGGCCAAATTGGCCAAAGACTTGCCACAATTGTTTGCCAGAGGCCTGTTTCTTTCAGGAATATGGGACCAGCAGGGACATTCAATAAACCTCAAGACGACAATGTACATGATGAAGGCTGCTTACCTGTGATCAGTGAAAATAATAGTTTGAACACTGGTGGCACTACAAGTCTTGATTGCCCGGGTAAAGACATTTTCACATCTCCAGAGAGTGGGGTCCTCCCCCATTCAAACACAAATGAGCAGCAGCATAGGGTGATAGATACCATGCCATTGTCTGAGGCGCTGATCACAGATGATACCTTTGTTGTTGTGCAAATACATCAGTCTTTTCAATTTACATCAGGAACTGCATCATTGTTTTGACTGATGTCGTCTATGCTAATATGGCAAAAATCACTAGCTGGCTAACCAACAACATTACTGATGTATTTGAGAGACAACAAGTGTTCATTGTGCACATTTATTTCTGTTTTCAATAAACATTGGAGACAAAATATGGTTTACATTGTCAACAATGTAAGCCAACCATATCTGTTTTGCCCCATAGTTGTGCACGCATCAGTTTTGTTGCTAAACAACCAACCCCTCCATTCAGCTTGTTGGAAACTGGCTTGGGGTATCATTTTATGATGCAATTAATACAGGCAATTTTAAGGGATAGAAACATGGAGGGGAATGGCCCTAAAAATTGTCAAAGACTCCAGCCACCCTAGTCACTGCTCTCTCTGCTACCGCACAGCAAGTGGTACCGGAGCACCAAGTCTAGGTCAAAAAGGCCTATGACTAGGGTGGCTGGACAGCTAATCAAAGGGCTACCCAGGCCCCTGTTTTACGCTGCTGCTACTCTTTGTTTATAATCTATGCAGTCACTTTAACTCTACCTACATGTACATATTACCTCAATTACATCGACCAACCGGTGACCCCGCACATTGACTCTGTACCGGTACCCCTTGTATATAGCCTTGCTTGTTATTTTACTGCTGCTGTTTAATTATGTGTTACTTTTATTTTCATTTAAAAAAAAAAAAACGTATCTATTTTTTACTCAACACTTATTTTCTTCTAAAATCATTGTTGGTTAATAAGGGCTTGTAAGTAAGCACTTCACTGTAAGGTCTACACCTGCTGTATTTGGCGAATGTGACAAATAAAACGTGATTTGATTCAATTGAATGGTGGGTATAAATTCGCAAAATCACAATAAAGTGAACGAAGTTAGTCACACAAAAAAGGATACTAACTACAACATAAATATACACTTAATTTTCAAAACGCCTTTCCAACCCACACAAGAACAAAAGATCATCTGTTTATTCACGAGGGTCAATTGGGGACTAAGGGGCTGCAGGAAATACGATAATCTGTCCTGCATATGAATGACTTTGGCGCTAGTATTTTGGCGGTTGACGTAATCTATAGATCACATAATCTCTGCGCAGCGTTTACTACATACTAACCCTCCTGAACAAAACCAATGTAAGGGGGCGTAACGGTGTTGCTGTAGTATGACGACACTATAACGTCGGTATAAATAAGGCCTGGATTATATTTCTTGACTCCACCTCTAAGCATTGCCTGTGATTTTTTTTGTTTCTGTCGAGCAACGCGGTCGTTCCTGTCGAAAAATGGATAACTCCTCTCAACTTTGCAAACTTTTTGTTGGTGGATTGAACGTAGATACCGACGATGATGGGCTCCGCAAGCATTTTGAGCAGTACGGTCAACTGACCGACTGCGTTGTGGTTGTGAATAAGCAGCTACAGAGGTCCCGCTGTTTTGGCTTTGTAACCTACTCGAGCGCTGAGGAGGCAGATGCAGCAATGGCGGCAAGGCCACATGTCGTTGATGGCACCAACGTGGAGTTGAAAAGAGCGGTCGCTCGTGAAGACGCCGGTAAACCCGAGGCACTCGCCAAGGTCAAGAAAATATTCATCGGGGGACTGAAAGACGACATCGAAGATGAACATCTGAATGAGTATTTTTCCCAGTTCGGCGAGATCGAGAAGGCCGAAGTTATCGCAGAGAAGGAAACCGGAAAGAAAAGAGGGTTTGGGTTTGTTCACTTCACAGATAACGATTCGGCGGATAAGGCAGTGGTACTTAAGTTCCACAACATCAATGGGCACAAGGTGGAGGTGAAGAAAGCCCTCACAAAGCAGGAGATGCAGGCTACAGGCCGTGGCGGAAGGGGAGGAAGAGGCATGAGAGGAGGACAAAATGGCTTCGGAGGCGGCAGAGGTGGTTACGACAGCTACGGGGGTGGTTTCGGTGGGGGCTACGGGGGCAGTGCTGGTGGCTATGGCGGTGGCTACGGAAGTGGAGGCTACGGCGGGGCCTATGGGGGAGGCGCAAGCTACGGAGGTGGCTACGGCGACCAGATGGGAGGTTATGGTGGGGGCAATGGCTACAGTGACTTTGGCAGTGGGTACAGCCAGCAGTCCTCCGGTTATGGGCCCATGAAAGGCGGCACCAACTACGCTGGTAGGAGCCCTGCTCCCTACGCCCCCCGAGGCGGTGCAGGTGGCTACAGCAGAGGGGCGTATGGCGGCTACTAAACCGGTGGCTACGACAGACTATTTGAAAATGCATCTCCACACATACCCGTCTGATCATCAAGCCGTACTCAAAATTCAGTCCACGGGCATTTGGCAAAATGCGGACACTGAGACCAAATCATTTAAGAAGACCTCAAAACCAAACAGGTAGGAAGATCACTTCCCAGAACCTGATTTGCACGTCCAGCTCTTGCTATAGGACACGTTCGATTGCTAAATTCATTTATCATTTATGTTCCAAAATGAGGGCGTGTAGCTGTCGTTAGTTGACCTGCTTTTTATTTTACGTATGCGTACATTCGTGTTTAGGTTAGTTTTACATTTTGTTTTGATACTATACTTTCTCTTATCTACATTTTAGCAAGTAGTAAGGAAATTCCCATGGATCTAGTCTACAGAGGATTGGGACGCATGTGCTATATAATTGGATTTATTAGCTGACTATGTAAATGTGTATTCTGTCCACTAGCCTATAGGTTGTTGGGTACGCGTATTTGGTGGGCCGGATCCAGTTTAAACGTTTAATTTTCTTGCCAAAATGTTTTGTAAATTAACGAAGTACCTCAGTAATTTCCCTACACACAGCGTTCAGCTATGCGCTGGATGTTCCTTTAATTTACTACGTTAAATCTCATGTATATTGTATAATCTGTCTGAACATCAAACTACAATTGTTAAGCATTGGTATGCATATGTATGTTCATTTTAAATAAAAAGTTAAACAAATTTAGCTAGTATTTATTCATTATACTAGGATGCCATAAGTCCACTTCTGATATTGGTTATATTATGTGATATTTGACCTTTAGTAGCTTCATGGCATTTCTTCCATTACACTTCCTGGGTGAAGGATTGCAGTTTGCCCATGGCCAATGCATGAAGGCGTTGTAGGTTTGCAATAACTTTGTTCCATTTTACCAGGCGTTTGAATATTGTGCACCTGGGGGCTCATTTTCTTTGATTCCTACATTTAGGTGTTCATACTGTTATCCACGTACGCCAAAATAGCAGTATCAGTTTGACTTTATACAGGAACCCCGTGCAATACCTGGGGTCGATTGTCATAGGATTCTGAAATATCTCTTTAGGATCACATCCAGCAAACTAGGTATGTAAATCAACCTGTCTTTACTGTGTTGGTCAAGTATTCAGATATGGTACTGAAATGTACTCGATGTCACTTATTTATAGTTCTTGCATTTATCCATAGTCGCTCTTATTTTGCCCTATGCATCTTGGTTTAAGTGTTTACTGCACGCATTTGGTCCTACATCTAAAATGAGGCTGAAGCGATTAAGTGCGCATTATACATTAATGAACCTATAAACTGGCACGTTAGGCATACCTCCTGTCATGGCATGATGGTTTAACTGGAGTGTCTCATTCTTTACTCTTCCTCTCTCTGCCAGGTAGCCATGGTGACCTGGCTGCCAGGAAACCAATCTGGCAACGACTTGGCTACATCAAGACTGGTGGTGGGGGGCACAGCTAAAGCTGTCCCACTGCCGCAGGTGTTTTGGAATACCAGGACCATGTGCCCATATAAAATCGGGTTGCAGTGGCCAGCAGCTATCTACTTGTGTCAAGTCAATCTAGGTGGTTGGTGTAATTGACTTCTTTGGTTCTCTTACCCTTTGTAGGAAGACTGGGTGTGAATGTTCGTGTAACTATGGAAAAATGGACACTGCATTGTTGGCCTTGCCATTCTATGTATTCATCACTTGACTTTAAAAAAAAAAATGTTTTAAATTGGAAAATGTACAACTGTTTGAAGAACATTGTGTTGAATGGGAGTTATAGCCTAGGGCTTGCACTCTTTACTCAAATGTTTGCAAATAACAATTAGTTACTCTTAACTTGTTAATTCAAGTTAGCTTCTCCATATTTTAGAGAAGGTAGCCAATTTGTTTTGAGCATTTCTTTCCATGTATTGTCCCTTTGCAGCTGACCATGTTTAGTAATGTTTGCAATAAAATGAGTATCTATTCACAGTACCTATTGTGATATTGTCTAGTCCCTGACAATTCTCAGCCCTAATGTGGGTATGCCATTAATGGGGCAGGTTCTGATTTTCTAATGTACAGTACCAGTCAAGTTTGGACATACTCAAGCATTTAATTGGACTGTTTTCTGTATTGTAGAATAATGGTGTTAATATGACAGATTTCATAGATTTGTCAAGTGTACAATGACTCAACTTATATTTTAGCTTCAAAGTAGCCATCCTCTGCCTTGACATTTGTGTACTCCAGGCATTCAACAAGCTTCATGAATGCTTTCCCAACAGTCTTGAAGTTTGAACATATGCTGAGCACTTGACTGCTCTTCCTGCAGTCTGATTCATCCCAAACCAACTCAATTGGTTTGAGGTCAGGTGATCTGATGCACCACTCAATTGTTCTCCTTGGTCAAATGGCCCTTAAACAGTCTGGATGTGTGTTGGGTCATTGTCCTGTTGAAAAACAATTTAAGCAATTGAATTCTAAAATCCCCAGGAAAGCACCACACCACCTTCATGGCGGAAACTACATGTGTACAGCAGTTGGAATTAAAAAATTTGGACTCAACAGACCAAGGGACAGGTTTCAACTGGTCTAATGTCCTTTGCTCTTTCAAGCAAATCTCTTATTGGTATTCCTTTTTTCCTTTGCAGCAATTGGACCAGGTAGGCTTGTCTGAACTCAAACATTTTATTTGGGCTGGTAATTGAACGTATCCTCCGCAGCAGAGGTAACTCAAGTCTTTCCCGTGGCGGTCCTCAGAGCCAGTATCATCAGTGCTTTGTTTTATGTATTTCATTGTTTTTCTTTGCTAATGAGTTGTCCTTACTGTAAGACAGACTTGGTCTTACTATGGCTATTTTCTGTATACCACCCCTACCATGTCACAACTGATTGGCTCAAATGCATTGAGGAAATAAATTCCACCTGTTACTTGAAATGCATTCCAGGTGACATCTCAAGCTGATTGAGGGAATGCCTTTACAGCTTTGCACACTTGGCAAAGGTTGGTTTCTTAATCTAAAATGTATTTAGATTTTTAAAACACTTTGGTTACATGATGCCATGTGTCACTTCAGTTTTGATGTCTTCATTATTCTACAATGTAAAAAAATAAATAGCTGGAATGAGGTGTGTCCACGCCAAGGTTGTATGGCAAGATTGCATATAGAAATCGGTGTGTTGCACACCATTTATTCAGGAGTGCCCACTTTCTGACAATTGAATGTGCAATGCGTGGGCACTGGAATTAAGTGTTCGGGTATACTACAAAGCAGGATCAAGAACATAGCCAGCTAACTAGACGAATTTAAAATGTATTTTTTAAAGAAATGTGTTTGGAATAGGCATTGTCTCTTTGATTCAACAAAAATCAATTGACAAATTAGAAAAACTGCTATTTGAATAAAATAGTGGGATTTGAGTGGAATAACCAATCAGGACTGGTGATTTATTTTACCAATCCTACGTCGACGTCATTGCGTCAGCTGCATTCAAAGAGGGATACGATTTTGTCAGGGTAAATTGTATTTGCTCCGTAACAACTCGGCTAGTAATCATGACGAACCAACTTTGTAAGCTGTTTGTCGGTGGATTGAACGTCGAGACTACAGACGATGGACTTCGGCAACATTTCGAGCAGTACGGCCAGTTAACCGACTGCGTAGTGGTTCAGAACCAGCAGCTACAAAGGTCCCGGTGCTTCGGGTTTGTAACCTACTCAAGCGCGGAGGAGGCCGATGCAGCCATGGCCGCTAGGCCACATGTCGTCGATGGTACCAACGTGGAGTTAAAAAGGGCCGTTGCACGGGAAGATGCCGGTAGGCCAGAGGCACTCGCCAAAGTTAAAAAAATATTTATCGGTGGGTTGAAAGACGACATAGAAGACGACCATTTGAATGATTATTTCTCTCAATTCGGGGCAATTGAGAAGGCCGAAGTAATCAGTGACAAACAGACTCTCAAAAAAAGAGGATTTGGCTTTGTCTATTTTGAAGATAATGACTCTGCCGACAAAGCAGTGGTGCTGAAGTTCCACACAATCAATGGGCACAAAGTGGAGGTGAAGAAGGCCCTCACCAAGCAAGAGATGCAGTCAGCCGGTGGTCAGGGAAGAGGCGGGCGAGGAATGAGAGGGTCTCAAAATGGCTACGACGGCGGAAGAGGTGGCGGCTACGGCAACTATGGCGGTAATTATGGAGGAAATGATGGCGGCTACGGTGGCGGCTACGGCAATGGAGGTGGTTACGGTAACCAAGGGGGATACGGAGGAGGTTATGGAGATCAAATGGGGAGCAGTTATGGTGGGAACGGTTATAATGACTTTGGCGAAGATTACGGACAGCAGTCCTCCGGCTATGGTGCAATGAAAGGTGGTAATTATTCAGGCAGGAGCGCAGCACCGTACTCCCGTGGAGGCGCCAGTGGTTATGGCAGGGGTGGATATGGTGGTTATTAGACACCATTGGCCACATTTGACCCAATAATTTGAAATGTTCTGATTTTCTGATTCAATGACCTGCATTTACACACGGGTCAGAGTTGCCCATTTCTTTGTTGCTACTATTTTATTAAAGTACTCGTGCCCCTCGCCCACCCTGATGTACCCTCCCCCCCACCCGGACTACACCATTGCCCCTAGGCGGCGCTACTAAAGACATGATGGACACATTATTACCAATTTAACTTTCTGACATGTCAATGTAGTGTAGTGATTCCCTTTCAATATTTTTTTATTTAATTGTAGTTAACGTCGCTGCTTCCAAGACTTTGGTATGATACTGTATGTCATTAGTGCCAGCCAGGTTAATAACAAGACATATTGCTTTAGCAACATGAAACTCAGGGGTATTAATGGATTTGAAAGCAGTCTTAGTGTATGTTTGTGTTTTTAAGAAAATAATAATTCGTGTCAAAGTATTAAGTACTTATGGTTATTGTATTATTATACTTTTTTTTATGGTTACCTCCAAATGCTTTTCTCCATCCAAGATGTGCTGTTCAATACCTTGCAAAGCAATGCAGTTTTGTGGAATGTTACTTAAATATTAGTTGGCTATTGAGCCAATCTCTCTTGGCTGTATTAAAGTTTTTAATGTTTGAAAGCAATCAGTGCTTATTGTCAATTTTAACCACTCTGACCTCTTGTTTCAAAAGAGAATCAAGTTAAACCTTCAGATCATTCAGGATCACAGTTATATCAAGAGGTAGTTGCATACCCTACTGACATACTATCACTGGTTACTTTCTTGTTCAGGAATGGACTAATCTGGGACTGCTAAGTGGCCAACAGGCATGCATTTTTATTTTAGGCCCTCTATCATTTCCTTTGTTACGCCAATACCAAAAAGCTTTCTTGCTAATATTGTAAGCTTTTTTTAAATCACATTTTCAATGAAGGGGATTCTTGATTTATAATCAGATTTTATTTTTTTAATGGGACAAGGATTTTGCAGATAACAACATATCCCATGTCAGTAGACACATGTCTGACACTAGTTTGTTTTGATAATGGCAGTGAGTATTGTGATTTTTCTCCAGTACATCTGCTTTAGTCGATCAACACTCCCAATTTTTTTGCTGCACAGGTAGCCAAAAAAAACTACTCCATACCATTACATATAATTCTAGGTTGTCCTTTTCAAATTACATGACAGGCCTGATTTTTAATGTGCACAAATATTAGGTCTGTGGTTATGGAAATGTATAAAATGTCAGAATTGACCCGTTTTGCTGTCAAAATTATACTTTTGTACTATAATAGGCCAAATATACCAACAATTTACAATAGTTTGCCAGTAGGAGACCTGTACTCATTACGTCAACCCCAACCATCTGTCTCCCTCGGTGATCTATACATCTGACATTTTAGACACCGGGAGAAGCACCATCAAGTCAGTGTTGACATAGCATAATCAAAGCAAGATACTGGAGACATAAAATCAACTCTGCAAGCTCTTTGTTGGTGGACTAAATGATTACACCACTGACGATGGCCTTTGTAAACCATTTGAACAGTATGGCGAGCTAACCGATTGCGTAGTTATTCAGAACCTGCAAATACTGCGGTCTGGTTTTGTAACTGCTAGTGTTGTGGAGGCAGACGCTGCAATGTCCGCATGGGCTCATGCCCTGGTTTTCAACAATGTTGAACAGAAAAGTACAGTGGCGCGGGAGACCCTGGCAAACATTAAGAAACATTTATCGGTGGTTAAAGAAGCTACAGAGAATGAACGAGTACTTTCAGTTCGGCACTATCGAGAAGGCAGAGGTTATTAGCAATAATCAAACTGGTAAGAAGAGGGTTTTGTTTTTCAAAGATAATGATTATGCCCACTAAGCAGTTGTTCTTTAGTTCCACACCATTAATGGCCATAAAGTTGAGGTGAAAAAGCCCTCACCAAGCAAGAAATGCAGGCTGCTGGAACCCTGTGGCGGGAGGGAAGCAAGGTCTCAAAATGGATATGTTGGTGGCTATGGCAACTAGTGTGGGGGGGGCATCAAATCTCACTCAAAGCAGTCCCATCCCCCTAGTAACTGCTGGAAAAAGTACCCAATTGTCATACTTGAGTAAAAGTGAAGATGCCTTTAAAAGAAAATGACTCAAGTGAAAGCCACAGAGTAAAATACTACTTGAGTAAAAGTCAAAGTATTTGGTTTTAAATGTACTTAAGAATCAAACGTAAATGCAATCACTAAAAAATACTTATATTAAAAGTAAAAGTATAAATAATTTCAAATTCCTTATTAAGCAAACCAGACAGTGTTTTTTAAATTTATACAAAAATAAATAATAATTATGGATAGCCAGTGGCACACTTCAACACTCATAATTTACAAATGAAACATTTGTGTTTAGTGAGTGTCAGATGAGGCAGTAAGGATGACCTTGGATTTTCTCTTGATAAGTGTGTGAATTAGATCATTTTCCTGTCCTGCTAAGCATTCAAAATATAACAAGTACTTTTGGGTGTCAGGGAAAATGTAAGGCGTAAAAAGTACATTTTCTTTAGGAATGTAGTGGAGTAAAAGTTGTTAAATAAATAGTAAAGTACAGATACACCTCAAAACTACTTTTGTAGTGATTTTAAAGTATTTTTTACTTAAGTACTTTACACCACTGCCTAGTGAAAATGAACTCTTAATAACATTGTTCCGACCAAACATTCTTTAATGGCACAAGAGTGACTGAATACTGAGCCCAAGTGTTTCAGACAGGAAAGTTACTACAGTATTCACTATTTAAAGCTGGCCTAAATAGGTAGCTAGAGTTACTTTGGCCATCTAGCAACTAACTACAGATACTCTTTGAGGCAGATGTCTCTACCTTCATAACTACAGTGTAATCTGAAAGTATTCTGACCCCTTGACTTTTTCCTCATTGTTACGTTAGTCCTATTCTAAAATGGATAAAATATATATTTTTTGTCATCAATACGCCATAATGACAAAGCGAAAACAGGTTTTTAGAAATTTTAGCTAATTTTATAACTTATTTACATAAGTATCAGGCCCTTTGCTATGAGACCCTTTGCTATTGATCTCCGGTGCATGCTGTTATCATTGATAATCCTTGATGTTTCTACAACTTGATTGGAGTCCACCTGTGGTAAATTCAATTGATTGGACATGATTTGGAAAGGCACACACCTGTCTATTAAAGGTCCCACAGTTGAGAGTGCATGTCAGAGCAAAAATTAAGCCACGAGGTCAAAGGAATTGCCCGTAGAGAGCTCCGAGACAGGATTGTGTTGAGGCACCGATCTGGGGAAGGGTATCAACAAATTTCAGCAGTATTGAAGGTCCTCAAAAACATAGGCCTCCATCATTCTTAAATGGAGGAAGTTTGGAACCATCAAGAATCTTCCTAGAGCTGTCCGCCAGGCCAAACTGAGCAATCAGGGAGATGACCAAGAACCCGATCACTGACAGAGCTGCAGAGTTCCTCTGTGGAGATGGAAGAATCTTCCAGAAGGACAACCTATGCAGTACTCCACCAATCAGGCTTTTATGGTAGATTGGCCAGATGGAAGCCACTCCTCAGTAAAAGGCACATGACTGCCCGCTTAGAGTATTCCTAAAGGACTCAGACCATGTGAAACAAGATTCTCTGGTCTGATGAAACCAATATTGAACTCTTTGGCCTCAATGCCAAGTGTCACATTTGAAGGAAATTTGGCACAATCCTTACTATTCAAGATCAAGGGAAAGATGAACAGAGCAAAGTACAGAGAGATCCTTAATGAAAACCTACTCCAGAGAGCTCAGGACCTCAGACTGGGGCGAAGGTTCACCTTCCAACAGGTCAACGACCCTAATCACACAGCCGAGACGACGCAAGAGTGGCTTCGAGACAAGTCTCTGAATGTCCTTGAGTTGCCCAGCCATAGCCCGGACTTGAACCTAATCGAACATCTCTGGAAGGGACCTGAAAATAGCTGTGCAGCGACGCTCTCCATCCAACCTGACCGAGCTTGAGAGGATCTGCAGAGAAGAATGGAAGAATGGGAGAAACTCCCCAAATACAGGTGTGCCAAGCTTGAAGCATCATACCCCAAAAGACTTGAGTCTGTAATCGCAGCCAAAGGTGCTTCAACAAAGTACTGAGTAAACGGTCTGAATACTTAGGTAAATGTGATATTTCAGTATTTTTTTTTAATCCAGTTGCAAAAATGTCAAACCGATTTTGCTTCGTCAATATGGGGTAGTGTGTGTAGACTGAGGGGGGGAGGGACAAAACAGTGTAATCAATTTTAGAATAAGGCTGTAACAAAACAGAAAGTGGAAAAAGTCCCAGGGTGTGAATACCTTCAGAATGCCCAGTACATTTCTAGACAGCGGTCTTCATGCCCATAGCAACTACAGAGCACTAGAAGGCAGATGTCTTCACTCCAAAATGTCTCAAATAACTTAGGTCTAAATGTCCATAAGTAATATGACTACTCCTTTGGACTATTTTGTTTTGAGCAGTGGAGGACTGCAGTTTTGTATTTTACCCAGATGTTATTGAAATTAAGTTAAATAGCCAAGTATCTTTGCTTGTTAGTGCATTTTTTTTCTTTAGGTAATGTGTTGTAAGTAAATTGCATTTTGTTTTAAATATTTGGATTTAAGTTGGCGTGTTATTAATATGGGACCCCATGTTTGACTGACTAGCCATGTAGTCAATTGCAGTGAACTTGATTTGAGTCATTTCCTGCATCTAATTAGTTAATAGGCAACTGAAGTTATATTGGCCATAAAATATATTATTACTTGCCCCGGCACTATACCAAAGTATATGATCAAATTTGCCCAATAGTGTTTGGTCTCAAAGGAAAGTCTTGATGCAGTATTTAGGCTGTAAGGACTAGGTCATACTTTTAAAGTATTCTAGGTTCACTGCTGCTGTTCCCGAAATGTAGGCTATTTGTTTTAGTTTGATTTGTGATTCCCATTTAGTTTATATGTTAATACATAATTGTATCATTAGTATGGTTATTATGCTATAGTTGTTACCATGAACATTGTCTCACTTCTCAACTATTACAAATTCTGATAACAGATTTTATCTAAGCGTTCCAGTTGTTCTATTTGACAGTAGAACCACAAAGGAATTCAGTAACAAGGCAAGAAAAAGTACGTGAACCCTTTGGAATTACCTGGATTTCTGAAAAAAATGTATCCTCATCAAATTTGATCTGATCTCCATCTAAGTCACAACAATAAACACACATAGTGTCCCCAAAAGCTAATTGGAGTCAGAAGTCCGCTAACCTGGAGTCCAATCAATGAGACGAGATTGGAGGTGTTGGTTAGAGCTGCCTTGCCCTATAGAAAAACTCACAAAATTTGAGTTTATTCACAAGAAGCATTGCCTAATGTGAACCATGTCTTGAACAAAACACCAAAGATTAAGAATTGTTGACTTGCATAAAGCTGGAAAGGGTTACAAAAGTATCTCTAAAAGCCTTTGCATGTTCATCAGTCCACGGTAAGACAAATTGTCTATAAATGGAGAAAGTTCAGCACTGTTGCTACTCTCCCTAGGAGTGTTCCATCCTGCAAAGATGACTGCAAGAGCACAGCGCAGAATGCTCAAGGAGGTTAAGAAGAATCTTATAGTGTCAGCTAAAGACTTATAGAAATCTCTGGAACATGCTAACATCTCTACGACACGTAAAACACTAAACAAGAATGGTGTTCATGGGAGGACGCCACGGAAGAAGCCACTGCTGTCCAAAAAGAAATTAGCAAAAGTGCACCTGGATGTTCCACAGCGCTACTGGCAAAATGTTCTGTGGACAGCTGAAACTACAGTTGAGTTGTTTGGAAGGAACACACAACACTATGTATGGAGACAAAAAGGCACAGCACACCAACATAGCCTAATCCCAATTGTAAAGTATGGTGGAGGGAGCACCATGGTTTGTGGCTGCTTTGCTGCCTCAGGGCCTGGACAGCTTGCCATCATCAACGGAAAGATGAATTCCCAAGTTTATCAAGACATTTTTCAGGAGAATGATAGGCTTTCTGTCCGCCAATTAAAGCTCAACAGAAGTTGGGTGATGCAACAGGACAATGACCCAAAACACAGAAGTAAATCAACAACAGAATGGCTTCAACAGAAGAAAATATACCTTCTGGAGTGGCCCAGTCAGAGTCCTGACCTCAACTCGATTTTGAGATGCTGTGGCATGACCTCGAGCAGTTCACTCCAGACATCCCAAAAATATTGCTGAAATGAAACAGTTTTGTAAAGAGGAATGGTCCAAAAAAGACCTTATTTGGTACTTTGAATTAAATCAGGTATAACTTAGGGTATGAAACAACAGTAAGTACCTGCTGTGGTACGGAAAACGTAATCAGGGTTTGTACTTTTAAGCACCTTGAAATTAATTCCTAGATTTTACTGAATGTATTCTTTACTCTTATTTTCTACCCACTCTTGTTTTGATAGCTATTCAAGGCAAACTATTTTATATTCAATCAATCAGATTTGGTAGAGTAATGAATAGACTATTTTGTATATCTTTCAACATATACGTATTACCTCCAGAATGTCTATTTCTTCATAAAAGTCATTCTTGAGCTCTGTTCCAACACCCTTAGTGAACAAATAGGCTGGAGATACCCTAAACTGTATCCTCTACGTCATGGGAATCTCCATGGTACTCCAAGCTGTAGAATTCCAGCTGAAAGTCCATAGGATATGCTTCCATAAGACATCAGGTTTGTTACAATACTTTATACACAAGACATTATTACATAACATCAATATTTGATCTTTAACATGGAGTCCCGTTGAGGGGTTAAGCTCTGTACTACAGTCAGGGTTTCACATGTTGGTCAAACATGCATGCATCTGAACAATAGGTCAACAGTCCATCACTAATTCCAGATAAATAAGTAAATCCATTATATTTGTACTTTCTGGAAATTGGTGTCTTCAGCTCTTATCTTAACAGTGTAAATACAACAACCTAAAAATTCAAGCTTGGGTGTGATTCTGGACCTTTTTTGTTTGATAATTATAACCCATAGCCATTTTAGACAGGAGCTTGGAGTTCCTATGTTCATGACACATTAGTCCAGATTTTATTTTTGCAAAAAAGCAAAGAGAACCGCGTATTATTTGCAAGGTTTGACGCTTCAGTTATTTGCCGTACATAAAGTATCCCTTCCCTCACCAACTCAGTGTTTTGCCTGTGTGTTCTGCTTTTGTTATCAACCATTTTACATTGGAAAGTCAATTAGTCCTGTTCTAACAGCTTCTATAGTTTTGCCCTTGGCCTAGTCTTGCATCTAAAAGTATTTTCCATAGTAGCTTAGGTTCATTTTGGTTAAATGACTGGTTCAATTTATTTTTGAAGGATTGGCTTGTACAAAATACATCACACACTTGACAGGTACTTGTCCTGCATTCTACACCCCTTCCATGACGAGTTGTGATTAGTAATTATAACCACATGGTCCTTGTTCAAACATGCATCATTGAAATATTCCTGGGCCTATTTCACTTCACTGAGAAACACATTTTTGCCTGTCTGGATGACAATTTCTAAGATGTTATTTTCTTCCACAGAATGGATAGATGGCACATTCTTCCTCATAAATCCTGCTGGTTGATGAGGATCTCAAGGGATTGATTGGATCAAGATGAGGAAAGTTCCTATAAGGCACTCGAACGGCTATGGTGATTTTACTTTTTGTACTTATTTACTTATTAGAGGCATTCTATTTACATACATGTAATTGGATATGACCTACACAATTATATTAATTCAGTGTTTATTTTCAGTCAAGGAACTTCTGTATGCTTTTGTCTTCAGCCTAAGGAGGGCAGCATTTCTTTGCTGATAAACGGTGAATGGCTATCTGGTTTAAAATGTTAAATTGCCAGTGGAAAGTAACTGGATACTGCATGACTTTTAGAAATTGTTTTAATGGTGATCTATTCAAATGTATTTTGACAGGTGTGACCCCGGACTGTGCTGATCCAGCTCCAGTGGTCCTGTCATTACAAGGATGAAGAATGTCTGTGAAAAATGTGTGTGTTTTGAAGGACGTTTGGCCTAATATCCACCTGTTAGGAAGGTTGAAACTTTCAATTAATCATTAAGATATTTATCCTTGTTTTGTATTCCAGTTTGTGGAATCACATACTGCTTGTTCTGTACTGTTATATTTGTTTGTGGATTCAGTAAATATATTTTGTTTTAAACCTATAGCTACATTCTTCATTATTTTCAAATGTAAAGCTATGTTTTGTGTGAGCTAATTTTATTGTAATGTAGTATGCATGCTGTTTTAAGCAACCTTGAAACAACGATGACTTTCTAAAAAAAAAAAGTGAAACACATTAGGCCTACATTCTCACATTTCAAATTCACTGTCATAGACCCTCACACTTCTAGCCCTAAATAAGCTTCCACACATTTTTGCTAGCTAAAACTTTGGGCGATAACTATTTTGAATGGCCTAATGCTAACTCACATGTAATTAGTTAGCACATCAATATTATATATTACCACGTTATCTAATTGATGGCTTGCTAGTTTGTAATCGACAACGACCATTGCTTGATTGGATCCTTCTTCATCGTCCTGACACGCCGTAACCTAGCAACGCGGGAGCAAGCAGAACCAAGATTTTCCTCCGGTGGAACAAAGCTTTGTCGATTGAAAATGGGGCAGGATGAAGCAGCAGTGACTGGGAAACACATTCTCTAGCCTTTCTTGCTCAGTCAGAAAATAACACATTTTGTTAATAGTTTAGGGTAGAAAGGAAATGAGCAGTAACCATGACAAGATGTCTGCTTATTAGCTCGGTTTATTTGTCCGCTAATGAATAAGTGTAGATTCGATAAGCCACCTCATGCAGTGAGTGTTGTGTTGGACTTTGAACGATTCATTTTGTGCATGGGCCCGTAGCCAGCCCCTGTACAACTCATGCAGCATATCTGATATCATGGACTGTGCAACGTTGGGGTAAGTTGTCAGAGGAGTCATGATGTAAGTGTAGTCTTCCGATGAATACCGTACAGCTGTTGTCGGATATAACTTGCCAGTTGATTTATAGAGATTTGGCATTTTCCATGAATAGCTGGCTAACTTGCTAGCGAACTACTGTACTGCACGCATTTTTATGCCGATGTAGCTCGCTAACATTAGCAAGCTACGCGAACAGCGTGAACAAAAAGCAAGCCCGGAACAGCTGTACCTATCTTCTAGTTTGTCAATCAGGGTAACACATACTTATTATATCGTGGTACTAGTAATCAAGTCATAGCTAAAGATAATAACTGCCAAATTACTACCTTGCCAGCTAGGTAACTAACGACCAACACATCAGCTGCTAGTAACGTTACTGTACTCTCTGTGTTAGCACAGTACATGCGTTAGCCACCTAGAAACTGTAGCCACTGTACTGAAGCATACGTTACTATACGTTGTCCTTTAAAATATATTTTGCTCAGTTATTGAGCAGTGAGAACCCAGCATTATCTTTTGAAATTACAGTTGTATTTTGTTAATGCTATCTTTGTACAAGCTGGGGTGACGACAGTTGACTTAACTCCACGGTGAAGGAAGTTTCTGATGACTCCGACCACATCGATTCGCCCAAAGTCAAGACTTCAAAAAAAATGTAAATTATGAAACGACTACCGTGTACATAGGTTTGTGCTCTGTAGTTGTGAGCCTTTTTGTTTGCTGAAATCTCTACCTTTTCAATAAACCTTAAACAAATACAACTACCGACTGTTTCCTTGTTGCGATTTAATTGGAATTTGCGCGGAGTTGCCATTTTACAGCAATGAGCAAACAGTCGATGGGTGTATTTGATTCACGTTTATTGAAAATTGTGAATTTCCGGAAACAAAGAAAGGAACACAACTACAGAGTACAAACATGGGTAGCCGTTTCACATACATACATACATACATACATACATACATGCATACATACATGCATACATACATGCATACACACACACACACACAACCGGTCAAAAGTTTTTAGAACACCTATTCATTCAAGGGTTTCTCTTTATTTGTACTATTTTCTACACTGTAGAATAATAGTAAATGCATCAAAAACTATGAATAAGCACACACGGGATCATGTAGTAACCAAAAAAGTGTTATACAAATAAACATATATTTGAGATTCTTCAAATAGCCACCCTTTACCTCAACTGGCAGCTTGATTAAATAGTACCCGCAAAACACCAGTCTCAACATCGACAGTGAAGAGGTAGACTCTGGGATGCTGGCCTTCTAGGCAGAGTTGCAAAGAAAAAGCCATATCTCAGACTGGCCAATAAAAATAAAAGATTAAGATGGGTAAAATAACACAGACGGAACTCTGCCTAGATGGCCAGCATCCCGGAATCGCCTCTTCACTGTTGACGTTGAAACTGGTGTTTTGCGGGTACAATTGGATGAAGCTGCCAGTTGAGGACTTGAAGTGTCTGTTTCTCAAACTAGACACTAATATACTTGTCCTCTTGCTCAGTTGTGCACCGGGGCTTCCCTCTCCTCTTTTTATTCTGGTTAGGGCCAGTTTGTGCTGTTCTGTGAAGGGAGTAGTACACAGCATTGTACAAGATCTTCAGTTTCTTGGAAATTTCTCGCATGAAATAGCCTTAATTTCTCAGAACAACAATAGACTGACGAGTTTCAGAAGAAGGTACTTTGTTTCTGGCCATTTTGAGCCTGTAATTGAACCCACAAATGCTGATGCTCCAGATACTCAAACTAGTCTAAAGAAGGCCAGTTTTATTGTTTCTTTAATCAGAACAACAGTTTTCAGCTGTGCTAACATAATTGAAAAAGGGTTTTCTAATGATCAATTAGCCTTCTAAAATGATAAACTTGGATTAGCTAACGCAACGTGCCATTGGAACACAGGAGTGATAGTTGCTGATAATGGGCCTCTGTACGCCTGTTTTACATTTTTTATTTATTTATCTGTTATTTTACCAGGTAAGTTGACTGAGAACATGTTCTCATTTGCAGCAACGACCTGGGGAATAGTTACAGGGGAGAGGAGGGGGATTAATGAGCCAATTGTAAACTGGAGATTATTAGGTGACCATGATGGTTTGAGGGCCAGATTGGGAATTTAATGTAGATATTCCATTAAAAAAATCTGCTGTTTACAGCTACAATAGTCATTTACAACATTAACAATGTCTTCACTGTATTTCTGATCAATTTGATGTTATTTTAATGGACAAAAAATGTGCTTTTCTTTCAAAAACAAGGACATTTCTAATTGACCCCAAACTTTTGAACGGTGGTGTATGTGTGTGTGTATTGAATTTGGGCGAATCGATGTAGTCCGAGCTAGATTCCACAAAGCCAGGTCTCTGCTCCACTCCTTCACCATGGTGTGGAGTTTAATCCGCTAGGGTTATGACTGAGGTTAATGATCTAGCTATCCTAGCTAGGTAAGTCTATTTATGTCCAGTTTATCCCTGACCAGTCAAGAATCTAGTGTCCAGCAGCCAACCTGTGACTCCGAGGAGGATGCAGTGGATGCAGGGATGCACACCTTCAACCACACCCATATGAGAAAGGCTTTTCAGCTGATGAATGACTTAAGGAGGTGGGTTGGTTTCACCCTTGCCAGGACACAGATGAGTAAATTTCTTAAATACATTAAAGTCTGGAAATGGACTTCTCTAATCCTCTTCAAGCCAGAATGTTGAATACAATTAGATTTGATACCGTGTGAGCGGATAGCGCTGTTGGCTAGAGCACACCTATAGCCTACACGATGAGATTATTATGGACAAAAGAGCGAGAATTTTTATTTGTCAAATGGCAGCCAAGCATCGATGATCATGTCACCAGAGAAAGACCCTTAATACTTATTGGAAAGGAGCATCAAGCTCATCATCACCTTGCACTTTCACCACCCTGTGAAGTTCATTATAACTTATTTAATCTTCAAGTTTTAATGTCACATGCAAAAGTACAGTGAAAATCTTTTCTTGCGAGCTCTAAAACCAACAATGAAGTAATCATAATTTATTTCTGTAGCCTGAAGCCTAAGAAACTGCATGCTTTCCTTCCCAACGAGTCATAGTGGGAGGACCACACAACATGTCATTGCGTGACTACAAGTTTACTTTGATATGATGGTTATTATATCAATATTTGCTCATAAAACTACTTCCACCTACATTTCCCACCTTCTCTAGCTTATTTTGTTTTGTCAACATTTGGAAAGTTTACCAAAACATTTTATGTTTCCATCAGGCTTATCATGACATTTTTGATCTGACACATACTTTACTCGCATAAAAAGGTTGGATGGAAACCTGGCTAGTGAGTAAGACACAAGTAATCCAAAGACATTGTTAAAACCCACCCACGGAACCTCCACTTTTTTTTAACTAGGCATGTCAGTTAAGAACAAATTCTTATTTACAATGATGGCCTACCCCGGCCAAACCTGGACGATGCTGGGCCAATTGTGCGCCGCACTATGGGACTCCCAATCACGGCTGGATGTTGTTGGTGTCGGATTGGCGTGGGGTCTGTTTCTAAGTACAGAATCGATTTCAGAACAATTTGAGATGGTGGGTGTCATGGCTTGCTGAAATGATCTAGTTCCATAGTATAACCTTTTTCCATCATTGAAAATAAGTATTGTAATGTGTTGATAATTTAACCCAGATAATATAACTCATTATACACATTAATAGCCTACACATTATACATAACAGCCTATTCTTGGCACCGAGTAGCCTACTGTGCAAATACCTAATACAATGACCTTGGCACACAGCGGGAGCATTTATACATCCAGTTGACAGTTAATAAGAAATCATCAGTATGATGATTGTTGAAAACACCGTTCATCAACAGCCAACCTTTCGGATCTTTTGTGTTTACAGTAAGAAAATGCTGTGCGACGTTCTGTTGGTGGCGGGAAACATAGAGGTGCCAGCTCACAAGTTGGTGCTAGCCTCCTGCAGCCCCTACTTCTGTGCCATGTTCACAGGTATTATTACACTTCATATAGTTCAAGGTAAATAGTGTATGTTATGCATTTGTGTGTATAGATTACATTTGTCATCATTGTGAAAGTAATGGGTCAAGTGAAAAATGTTGTGAAAGTGAGGCCCGCTTTAATTGCAACAGTGAGATGATTGTTTTCCTCTTGTCACATAAAACCTTCTCAAGTGGTTTCTCTCACTATGTGTGTGGTGGACAGGGGACATGAGTGAGAGCAAAGCCCAGCAGGTGGAGATCAGGGATGTGGATGGTCAGACACTTAGGAAGCTGGTGGACTATATCTATACAGCTGAGATTGAAGTAACAGAGAACAACGTTCAGGTGAGCTACAGCGTCCCCATCTGTGTCTCACCCAAGTTAAACCGAGTACAGCATTGGATTCCATGGATCCTTTCATGTTGCTTTTGTATTCCTTCATTGGACTCTTACAATTTACTGGCTGTTTAAGTGGCATAGAATTGTCACCACCTACCCAGGCCTTTCCCTTTCTCCTGCGTTGACAGTCTGCTCCTTCCTTGCTGGTGAGGCCAGTGTTTCAGCAGGCAGGGTATTTCCTGTTATTATTAGCTCAGGAAATGTGCATGGAGCAAGGGGAAATCCTCTGTGTTTGCAACATGCCTGCTTAGACGTGTGTGTGTTTTAGAATGGCATCCAAGTCTCGTCATAAGACTGGATCATTTTTCATTGTGTGTGTGTGGTGCTACAGTACTTTCTGTGTGGGCTCTCTCAGAATGTGTGGACCACAGCTGCGTAAAACACCCACTATAATAGTCAGCCTGTAGCTCCCTGTTCAGACCTAAGGGCAACAGGCAAAAACATGAATAATCACAGGGCTTTTCAAAGAAGAGCCGAGCTAAGTGACCTAGTTTCTATGTGTTTGCACTGCCTGGGGATGTGGGCAAATGGGAGCGCTGGGCTGCCTGTTAAAGCACACAATAGTACCAACAGACTGGCAGGATGGAGGCTAATAAACCAGAGAAGCCAAATGGCTCCTTTAGAATTGACCAACATATACCACCAGTACATATTATTCCAGTTGTCCGGTTAAAGTCTGAGAAACAGCCAGGGATGCAGAGTTCCCCCTGTAAATCCCTGCTGTCCTTGTTTTGTGTTTTTCCCAGTTTAAGCCCTTATCCTAGTAAATATTTGGCTGTTTCCGGCCCTTTGTCCATTCTGAGTCTGGCCTCTGTTTCGGTTGGCTTCTACTTTGGTATTAACTCTAACACTGGAATTCAATTGGAATGAGTCTGCCTCCAAAATATTCTTCAAACCGTTCAATAATATTAAAATCCTCTGAGTTCTAAATAAAAACATGGAGATTTGCTTGGCATTAGAAAAAAAAGCACAATGAGATTAGTTCCCTGCTACTGTGTATTCTATTAGTTGTCCTGATGATTGTGTCTTTTATGGGGCCTGCTCTCTCTTTTCTCTCTCCCTTTTGTGGGTTGCTTAGACGTCTGTTTTGTCTATAGTGTCTCCTGCTCTGTGTTCTGACCTAAGGTGTGTCTCTGTAGGTACTCCTGCCTGCAGCCAGTCTCCTGCAGCTGATGGATGTGAGGCAGGTGTGCTGTGAGTTCCTGCAGAGCCAGCTGCACTCCACCAACTGTCTGGGCATTCGAGCCTTTGCTGACCTCCACACATGCACACAGCTCCTCAACCAGTCCCATGCCTATGCTGGTGAGTGGACTCCCACCTCACTTCTAGGATTCAACAGGCAGAGCATGTGGGAATTAGGGGAGGGGATGGAGAAACTGGCCGCTGTCTTGGTCAGAAGGCAGTTAAAAAGCAAACTGCAGAAGGCTTGTGGCAAAACCAGAATCTCAATACTCGATTTTCCATGGCAAATATTTAACCGTGGCGCAGACCAAACTCTTTGGATCTTCAAAAACCTGCTTTATGTCAAATATTGTGTGCTGTAGCTTGAAAACTAAACAAATGTAACTGGATGACAACATAATGATGTTTGTTTCCCGCTTCAGGTTTTCTTTCCTTGCCATACTTCTTTTATTGTATTGTGATACTGGTTTCGTCAAAACCCTATACTGTACAAAGTTGGCATTTATGATAGGCTACTTTCTACCACTGTAATCTAATCCTTGGGCGGGCCGCCTAAGCTTTTTTTCCGGTCACCTAAGTCCAAATGGTAATTTTATTATAATTTAAAAATATATATTTTCGGGATGGAAAAATGGTTTCAGAGGACTCAAAGGACTAAAACCAGATAATGGACCTATATATATTTTTTATAATATAATTTTTGAGAACCAACAATCACCAAAATAAAAGCTAGACGGGGAGAACCTGAAAATTCAAAAAAAATTTTTTTTATCAGTATTCATTTTGTTATTCTGTTTGAGCAGAAGAACATAGCATTATCCATGGCAAAATGCATAGAATTGCAGGAAACTAGCTTTAAAATGGCAACATTTTCTCTCGGCTGCATGGCAAAATGTGTAGAATTGTAGGAAATTAGCTTTAAAACTGCAATTCGCTTTAAAACGGCTAAATATATTCTCAGCTGCATGGAGAAACTTGTGGAATTTAAAAAAATGCTCTACAGTGCCAAGAATGGGAGCTCTAAAATCTTTGCCGACGGCCGGCCACGCCCACCACCACACCCATTTTTTATCCAGAAAAAAACCTTTGGATGTTCTTGATTAAGACTACTGTTAGAAGATATTACCCTTGTCCTGTTTTGCATGGACATTCTTCTTCTAAAGCCCAGTATCCCAGCTAGCTGTCAAGACTGAGTATATCAAATTTGACCTTACATTGTGGAGACGTGGTAAACTACTGGAGCTTGCTGGCCATATGCTTGTCATTTCACAGGGGTGTAAGATTCTGTGAGAAGCCTAGTTGTGTTGCTTAACCATGTGCTTGTGTTTGTTTAACAGAGCAGCATTTCTCAGAGGTGATGCTGGGAGAGGAGTTCATGGGCCTGTCTCTACAGCAGGTGTGCAGTCTCATCTCCAGCGACAAACTCACCGTGTCCACAGAGGAGAAGGTCAGCCACCATAACATCCCAAACTTCCCTCTGCTTCTGTTCAGTCACACACTGCACACTCCTATCCTAACCTATCCTATCCTATGAAGACTACTTCACTTCCAATTACTATGCAAGACAAGTGCATTCCAGGAACTCTACTATCTGTGCTATGAATTAGCTCAGGCTCTCAAGCTCTCTCCTCCTGGTCTTATTCAGATGACACTCACCATAACAACAGACTCCTCATGACTCACTCCTGCTGTAGTAGAGGACAGCCATGTCACAAACAGCCTGATCCCCGTCCCAGAGTGACTTACCATAGAGGGAGAGAGAGCTGCTGCTGCCAGTGCTGACCAACCCACTCCAGGCCTCATGCTCCACTTGCTAATGTGTATACAAAGCAAAGCCAACCCACACGTACACACCAACATGACACCAGCCCTGTTTCTAATGTCTTTGCCCCTGTCTCCTGTCTCTTCAATCACGGTTCTGATCCTATCTATCTTCAGGGAACTGAGCAGGTTGGATGAGCTAGAGCGAGAGAGAGGGAGAGATATGGCAGATGGCTGTCTGTCTGTGTGTTCAGATAGAGGGGAGTCACAGTACCGGTTAGATCCAGTTCTTGTCCTCCCCCGTAAATGTAATTAACTCTGTGTTCTCTCTCTCAGGTGTTTGAGGCCATGGTTGCATGGATAAAACACAACAAGGAAGCTCGTCTGGAGCACATGCCAAAGCTGATGGAGCACGTTCGTTTGCCACTACTGTCCAGAGATTACCTGGTACAGGTGGGTCACACTCATCACCACCATTCATCTTGTTTTTTCACGTAGCATTAATAATGAATCAAGCTCCCAAATTCGCCAGCGTAGAAATCATACTGTGAGATGTGAAAACCGGTGTATATGTTTTATTCCAGATGGTGAACTTGAAAATATTGTACACATTGTGCTTGTTTCATGTGGCTCTATTGTCTTCCTGTCTGTACTTTGTGTGTGCTCACTGTGCCGTGTCCGTGGAGTAGATAGTGGAGGAGGAGGCATTGATCAAAAACAACAACATCTGCAAGGACTTCCTGATAGAGGCCATGAAGTACCACCTCCTGCCCTCTGATCAGCGGCACCTGATCAAGACTGACCGTACACGCCCACGCACGCCTATCAGCCTGCCCAAGGTCAGACAACACACATATGCGCGCATACACACACACGTACAGACACACACACACACACACACACTGTTATTTATACACACACTGTTACACACACTGTTACATGTAGCTAAATAGGAGCCCTCTTGTTGTGTGTGTGTGTGTGTGTGTTAGGTGATGATAGTGGTGGGTGGTCAGGCTCCTAAAGCCATCCGCAGTGTGGAGTGCTATGACTTCAAGGAGGACCGCTGGTACCAGGTTGCTGACCTGCCATCCAGACGCTGTCGAGCAGGTAAACACACTCTGGTCTCTACTACCTCTGAAATTACACACTCCCCTCTGACATTTCTGGTCTGCTGGGGAAACCTAAAAGCCTTTTATTGCAAGGCTATTCAACTATTGTATTATGGGGGCCAGATTGGAAGAAGGTTATTTACAGGGACATTTTCTACATGGGATTACTCTTCCTAAAACTGGTATAAAAACAAAGCATTATAATTATGGATTATAATCTTATAAAGCACTTTTATTTAAATAAAATAATAATTTAGAGTGAATTTTAAGTGCTTCAAGATTAGCCTAATTCTGTGCATCAAATTGCTTAAACAATGGAACGCATTTGTACTTATAGCGCAGTTGACCTGGATCACATGAATTCTTTTTTACTTTCCTGTTTGTTTTACGTACATAACTTCATCTTTTGTTTTCATTTACACACAGAAACCTTTTATGCACAGCATATCTCAGTTGACTAGTTTTTGTGGAGAAGGCTCTCTCCCAGCGCATCAGTAGAGAACAGGTTCCTGTAACAAACTGCACCAGCTCAATGGGGACTTCAACTCATCAAATCTCATTGCAAAGTTAGCTTTCAGTTTGTCTAAAAATTTTGACATTGATCTGTACTGATGATGACTGAATATAGTTGCGCAGTGTAGAGAAATGTAGTGTTTTTTGGGGGGGCTAAAATCAGAGGAGAAAATAAACTACTTTATAAAGAAATATTTTTTATTTTTTTTTGTCATGTGAATAACTGTTTTATCCCTCCCCTGTAGTCCCAAATGAAGTCCATTCAATTGAATGAAGATGTCACTGAAAACCCCCCCCCCATCTGATACGAACTCCTCATCAATCATTTGCTAGATATGTGTTGGCTTTCTTGTGGGGGCAATCATGGAGAAAAGCAAATATCTCCTGCCTAAGCTCACATTTTTTGTAATAAAAAAAACAACCTTTGTTTAACTAGGTAAGTCAGTTAAGAACAAATTCTAATTTACAATGACGGCCTGCCCCGGCTAAACCCGGGAGACGCTGGGCCAATTGCACGCCGCCCTATGGGACCCCAATCACGGCCGGATGTGATACAGCCTGGTTAGGCTGCAAGAAACCTCTTTTTTTCCCCCCCACAGTAGAGCGAAACATTCATAGTGTTAACTAAAGGGAAAATCTGTGGAACATTGAATGAAGTGCGGCAATCCGAGGGGAGCCGCGCACACTCCCGCAGTTTAGAGGGAACATTGGCCATAACTGAGTCCATAGTGTTTTTGAACTCACTGCTGATTTAAGTGCAAAGCACATTCTGGTGATCTTTTTTATTTGACCTTTATTTAACCAGGCAAGTCAGTTAAGAACAAATTCTTATTTTCAATGACGGCCTGGGAACAGTGGGTTAACTGCCTGTTCAGGGGCAGAACGACAGATTTGTACCTTGTCAGCTCGGGGGTTTGAACTCGCAACCTTCCGGTTACTAGTCCAACGCTCTAACCACTAGGCTACGCTGCCGCCCCGTCTCATCTGCGGTGAAAGAGCAGATAGGCGGGCAGACAGACCCTGTACCCCTGTTAGCATTTCTTATTTGTCTGTAACTGCTATGTTGGATGATATTGATTGACAGCACTTAATGGGCGGGACTACAGGAAAACAAAGGTTACGTATGTAATTACGGTTACGTGAGCTATTAGATCACTCCAATATGGTATCCTTCCGCTCGGCAGGGTACATTCTGTTTAAGAATTTCAGATTAGTCACATGTACTGGGTAGTGCTGTGGCTGGCCCCCTTAAACAGCTGCCTCTATCCCCCTCCAGCGAAGTGGAGGCAACACCCAACATCTATCCCGACCTGTTTGCGGCAGCAACATTGACTTGATAGTACCTAGCAAAAGTGCTGGATGCCCATCTGGCCAAATACACTTTGAAAGTAGATGACGCTCGACCCGCATCTAGCAATGATTGTAAAAAGTGTAAAACCGTTTGTACATCACACGACTCGAGGGTAACATTATGACCCTCACACCAAGTACAGAATATGCCCCACCGCATTTGATACGACGCGTTAGTGGAGGAAGCCCTGGCATTCTGCAACTTGTTAACCACTTTGTCCTGAATGCCTAGACTTTCCCAATTTATTGGGTCTCAGCAGCAGCTGCCATTGGGTCCCAGAGAGGAGGGACAACAGGAGGCTGAACCATGGTCGTCTCGGGAGCATCTTGAACTTGAGCTCCTTTAAACATTTGTTGAGGCCGCGCAGGTCCAGGATCGTCCGAAAGCTGCAGTCCTTTTTCGGCACTATGAAATACCTGGAGTAGAACACACCCAGCCGTTCTAGTGGCTCTACCTTCTTGATTGTGTCCTTGCTCAGAAGCGAGGCTATCTCCAACCGGCGTGCCACGAGGTGACCCAGATGCCCTTGTAGGAGGGCGTTCGGCATTAACTGGAGTTTGTATGCCCCCAGGACTGTGCCCAGTACCCAGGGAGACTCCACCTAAATCTCACAGTTTGAGACCGCCGAGGCCGACCGCCAGCACCCCAGGAGGGTTGCCGGGGCCCATCCTTCTTAGCCGCATGCCGCTGCTTGTAATGGTGGTCACGACTCCTGTCCTTGTGGTGTAAAACGCTGGTTCCCATTTCCCTGCCCCTGCTGTCTCAGTGGGGGAGGAGGGTGGCCAAGAAGTTGTTGGAGCCCTCTGGACATCCTGCCCTGTCTTTCAGCTCCTCCGAGGGGCGGTGGTGGTAGAGAGCCCAGTTACCTAGAACTCCTGCAAAGTCTCTATTTTTACGCAGTTTTGTAGTCTGCTTGATGATGTTGTTGGCCCCTGGCCCAAAGGTGGAACCTGGTGTGAAGGGGAGCTTCAAGAATGTTTTCTGAACTAGCAGTGGCAGTTTAGATTCTGTCAGCCAAAGATGGCGGTGTGAAGTCATCACTGAAGCCGAAGCCTTGCCGTTGGCACATACCATGTCTGTCTGGAGTAGCCTTGACACCTCTGTGACCTCCTTAAGCTCATCACAAACCCCTGGGATACGAGGGATCAGCAGGGCAAGGTATGATTGCAGCATCGTAGCCGCGTTTACGAGGTGCACCATGATGGAGAGGGTACCGAAAGTGCTTTGCAGCCGTTCATCACTTGCTCTTTCTGGTCCTGGTTTGAGGCGAGGCAACCTTGCCAATGATCTCCTTGTCAGGGAGGCTGGGGGCAGATGGGGATAAGGAGCCGCTCAGATGGTGCTTCTTCCAGGGCGATAGTCACTCTTGCTAAAATCTCCCGTGTTGCTTCCTTCACCACCGGGGGTGCCTCTGTAGCAGTGTTCCCAGCTACAGATGGCGCTGTGGACTGGGTCGATCCCTGATGTGCTCGGAACACTAAAGCACTGTCACCCAACTCCAACTCGTCTGTAGCGCGGAGAGAGAAGGCATCGTCGCCGTCATCACCCCCACATAAAGCATTCACTTCCTCCCGCAGACTTTTCGCGGGACGTTTGAGGTAGATCAACTCCTCAGCCGTACTAAGTTTGAAGGGGGCCCCCAAAGTGGCCAAGGGGTGCTGCCGCGACGACTCATCACCTCAGAGGGGGGAATATGGTCTTCAGATGCTTAATACTGTACTGGGGCCCTCATCCCCTCCAGGCATGTGTTCTCCAAAGGAGGTGCAGAACAAACAACTGTTGGGTTCTCTAACCACTCTCCGTGTGTGATCTAACCCAAGACAGGTCATGCAGGCAGAGTGTGCTTCCCCGTAGGCAGGGGTACCCCACATCTCTCACAATGAAACACAATAATAGTTATTTTGTTTCTCTGTGAAAGTGAAGCCAACAGTGGGATATTACTATGTCTCTATACTGTGCAATACTGTATAAGTCAGATACTATAGACCTACAGTACCAGTCTTGGTGTATGAGGCTGAAGGAAAGGAGACGTGAATTGGGTATGAACTGCCTGATCGTGGGAGGAGGGGCAGAGCACACACACTCACACATTAGCTCAATCTTTGCTTTATACAGTGCATTTGGAAAGTATTCAGACCTCTTGACCCTTTCCGCATTTTATTACGTTACAGCCTTATTCTAAAATGTATTAAAGAAATGTTTTGCCTGATCAATCTACACACAATACCCCATAATGACAAAGCAAAAACAGGTTTTAAATTTCATATATTAAAAATAAAAAACAGAAATACCTTATTTACATAGGTAATTCAGACCCTTTGCTTTGAGACTCGAAATTGAGCTCAGGTGCTTCCTGTTTCCATTGATCATCCTTGAGATGTTTCAACAACTTGATTGGAGTCAACCTGTGGTAAATTCAATTGATTGGACATGATTTGGAAAGGCACACACCTGTCCCACAGTTGAGAGTGCATGTCAGAGCAAAAACCAAGCCATGTGGCCAAAGGAATTGTCCTTGGGGCTCTGAGACAGGATTGTGTCGGCACAGATCTGGGGAAGGGTACCAAAACATTTCTGCAGCATTGAAGGTCCCCAAGAACACAGTGGCCTCCATCATTCTTAAATTGAAGAAGTTTGGAACCACCAACACTCTTCCTAGGGCTGGTTGCCTGGCCGAACTGAGCAATCTGGGGAGAAGGGCCTTGGTTAGGGAGGTGACAAAGAACACGATGGTCACTCTGACAGAGCTCCAGAGTTCCTCTGTGGAGATGGGAGAATTTTCCAGAAGGACAACGATCTCTGCAGCACTCCACCAATCAGGGCTTTATGGTAGAGTGGCCAGACGGAAGCTGCTCCTCAGTAAAAGGCACATGACAGCCTGCTTGGAGATTTCCAAAAGGCTCTTAAAGGACTCTGATCATGAGAAACAAGATTCTCTAGTCTGATGGAACCAAGATTGAACTCTTTGGCCTGAAAGCCAAGTGTAAAGTCTGGAGGAAACCTGGCACCATCCCTACGGTGAAGCATGGTGGTCGCAGCATCATGCTGTGGGGATATTTTTCAGCTGCAGGGATTTGGGAGACTAGTCAGGATCGAGGGAAAGATGAACGGAGCAAGTACATAGAGATCCCTGATGAAACTCTGCTCCAGAGCACTCAGGACCTCGGACTGGGGTGCAGGTTCACCTTCCAACAGGACAACGACCCTAAGGACACAGTCAAAACAACTCAGGATTGGCTTCGAGACAAGTCTTTGAATGTCCTTGAGTGGCCCGGCTAGAGACCGGACGTGAACTCGATTGAACATCTCTGGAGAGACCTGAAAATAGCTGTGCAGCGATGCTCCCAATCCCAACCTGAGCTTGAGAGGATCTGCAGAGAAGAATGTGAGAAACTTCCCAAATACAGGTGTGCCAAGCTTGTAGTGTCATACCCAAGAAGACTTGAGGCTGTAATCGCTGCCAAAGGTGCTTCAACAAAGTTCTGAGTAAAGGCTCTGAATACTTTTGTGATATTTCAGTTTAGAATATTTTGTATATTTGCTAAAATTTCTAAAAATATATTTTTGCTTTGGTATTGTGTGTAGACTGATGAGGGGAAAAAAATGTTTTCATACATTTTAGAATAATGTAACAAAATGTGGAAAAAGTCAAGGGGTCTGAATACTTTCCGAATGCACTGTACGTGTGAGTCGGCTGTAACTCACGCCACGTTAGTTTATTGTACTATACGTGGGGGTGTTGTCAGGATGTTAAGAGTGTGCTTAGTCCTGCAGTGGTCTCCTCTTGTTAAGCGAGCTAATGCATAGTTCGTTCACTGTGGAACACACAAGAGTCTAGGCAAGATGGCTGCTCCCTGTGAGGGAGAAGTGTGGTGTACCTAGGGACACGTGACTCATTCTCCGGGGAGAACTGCAAGCCCGCCAGAGCGAAACATACACCGACTCCCGATCCTGCGGGGTTAGGTGTGGTCCCGAAGCCCGAAGGCTCCCCCGGGAGGGTTCCAGTCGACAGACAAGACACAGAAAACTAGGACAAACCCTCAGCTCCGTAATACTGGTTGACCAAATCGGGTATCGCCCAGGTTGGTACAGTAGTTGCTCCACTAAAAGTTGTGTGACTGTTGGATTTAGAGGTAATTTGTGGTTTAGTACAGTACCCTGTGTCACCACTTCATTGCTCCAGACCAGCGCAAGGGGGAGTTAGAGCACTGATCATGCTTTTGGGTCCTACTGAGTCACTAACTGACAATGAATGGGTGACATAAACCTAAATAGAAACTGGTAATTGTGCACGACTTCGGTATTACTTACTAAAACTATTGTTACACTAAGGTTTTTATTTGATTTATTTAGGATTATTTTGCTCTTACTGTAGTAGTGTAGGCTACTCCTGACCAGTCATACTGTACAGCTCCTGAGTCGCGCAACGGTCTAAGACACTGCATAGCAGTGCAAGCTGTGTTGCTACAGATGCTGGTTCAATACCCGTGCCATCCTTGTCCAGTAGACTCATGCTGTAGTTTTTTTGGTTTCTGTCCCTCTAAAAACTGAAATAAATTATTCCAAATAATAAGTTAGTAACAATGTCTCACCCCATGTTCAAGAATGGCCTTTTTTCTTGCTCATTTTATGTTATTTGAAAATGAAATCATCTCCAAAATATTGTTTTAAACAAAGCGATTTATTATCATTCGTTTAGAATTTTATAAAAGCTCATTGAACATTCACACAGATATATTATTAACCATGTTATTAGCAGGACAATATATATTGATCATGGCTCCCGAGTGGCGCACAATGGGATTGTCTTGCAGTTCTCCAGCTGTATCCACTGAAAGCATGCAAGGTTCAAGGCACGAGGGCAGATGGCACGGGATGGGCCGCAGAGCCGGGCCCATGGGGAAGGGAGGGACTGGCAACACTTTAAGGGGCATCGTACTAATAATGGCTCTGACTAGGGAAACGTTCCCGCTGTTCTTTCCTTAGTGCCAGTCTGCACGTTCAAACTATAACAGTGTAACTAATAATGGCATTTTTATGCTTTCGTTAATAAAATAATGATAAAAATATTATTTCAAAAGGCCGATGTTTATTTAGTGGATCCATAAGAAAATACTATGGGAATAAATATCACTGAATTACAGAAATATCCTCCAGTGCTCTAAATATATTATTGGCAGAGAGACGTACTAATTTTTTAATATACTGTAGGCTTACCGTAGGCAACTTGAGTCTCATCAGTGTTGAGTAATGTGGTGTAGGTCTTATTTATTTAAAGAGCATATTGAAGTTAGAAGCAATAGGATTTGAAGCAATAGCCTACAACTATTCTTTGCAATGTTTTACACTGCTCTGAGACAAGCATGGGGACTGGTCTTGATAAATCAATTAGATTTTTATTTTCACTGAATTCTTATTTACAGGGACAGCCTATTCCTTCCTCCCCGTCAGAGAATTGAACCCTGATCTCCTGCATGCCCACATGATGAGGATTCTTTCTTCTTTAGCTAAATAGCCCATATTTTCCATTCCATCCTAACGGAAACACAGAGGGTTTTTCTTGGTAAAGAAACACCATAATATTAATCTAATTAATTAAGCAACATTTCTTAATCAGTCCCATATACTATATTCTTACAAAAAAAATGTTTTAAATTCTCCAGTACAGCCACTATTGAAGGCTATCAAATGCTTTTCAAAGATGCCCTCTGGTGGTCTAACTAGCATTAATGGTACCAGTGGTTCACACTAAAATAACGTGCCATAGAATTCTGCGGCACTATGCCGCAGTACGCTGCAACTTTTAAAGGACGAACCACTGTCACAAGTAAAGTCTTAAGGCTAGGGGGCATTATTTTGACATCCGGATGAAAAGTGTGCCCAAAGTAGTCCTTCTGTAGCTCAGTTGGTAGAGCATGGCGCTTGTAACGCCAGGGTAGTGGGTTCGATTCCCGGGACCACCCATACGTAGAATGTATGCACACATGACTGACTGTAAGTCGCTTTGGATAAAAGCGTCTGCTAAATGGCATATAAAAGTAAACTGCCTGTCACTAAGCTAGGATATGCATATAATTGATGTATTTGGATAGAAAACACTCAAGTTTCTAAAACTGTTAAAATAATGTCTGTGAGTATAACAGAACTGATTTGGCAGGCGAAACTCCGAGGACAAACCATCCAGGGGGGAAAAAAATTGAGGTCATAGGATTTCCCAATGGTTTTCTATGGGAAACCCTATTTATGAGAACTGGTTGCAGTTCCCATGGCTTCCACTAGATGTCAACAGTCTTTAGAAATTGGTCGATGTTTTTCTTTTGAGAAATGAAGAAGTAGTGCTATTCATTCCATGTGTCACTCTGAAGGTCTCTACTATTTTGGTGTACGTGAACAGGAGCGTGCTCCGTGTGATTTTTCTTCGGTATTGGAAACAGATTATCCCGTCTTGAATTTGATCAATTATTTACTTTTTAGGATACCTGAGGTTGGATTAGGAACGTTTTTTGAAATGTTTGGACCAAGTTTATAGGTAATTTATTAGATACTGTAGTCATGTTGGGTGAGTTGGAACCGGTGTATTTCTGAATTAAACGCGCCAAATAAATTGACATTTTGGGGAGATAAAAAAAGGAATTTATCGAACAAAACGACCATTCATTGTGTCACTGAGACATTTGGGATTGCAAAAAGAAGATCTTCAAAGGTAAGGCATTTATTATATAGTTATTTCTGACTTTTGTGTGTCGCACCTTTGTCGCAAATGATTTTCATGTGCTTGTATGCGGGGCGCTGTCCTCAGATAATCGCATGGTCTGCATTCGCCGTAAAGCCTTTTTGAAATCTGACACAGCGGCTGGATTAAGTTGAGCTTCATTTTGATGTATTACACTTATATTTTCGTGAATGTTGAATATGGATATTCCTGTAGTTTGAATTCGGCGCCCTGCAATTTCACTGGATGTTGTCAAATCGATCCTGCTAATGGGATTGGCGCGTGAAGGGATCACTAAGAGGCTAAATACAAGGACAAAACCCAAACGAGATGGCACAAGCCAAACTGAGTGGGGGGACTACAAAGCACCTTGATGGAGAGGCTAGCTGCTCCAAGTTATTGAATAGCTGTGGGTATACTTCTGCCCTTAGAGACTCTAACATAGAGCCCTTACCAAGCTAATCATCTTTGGAATGAGCCGAGAAAAGGAAGAGGTGGGAGTAGTGCAGCGGCAGCTATTTAAGGGGGTCACCCGCAGCACAACCCGGTTCACGGGACTAATCTGAAATTCTTACTCAGAATGTATCCTGCCGAGCAGAAGGATACAATATTAGAGTAATCCAATATAGTGATGCATAACAGATTCTCCCATTTGCAGAATATTGAACTAGGGCTCTTTTTGGAACTAAACATGGCCCTTTTTCTCGTTGATTCTTTTTTATTCATGTTCAGAATTGATCAAAGGGCCATTCTAAATTGATAAATGGACCAGATCCGGCCCATGGGCCGCCAATTGAATAGGCCTGCTTTAATGTATGCACTAATAGGCAGGGATAAGAGATTTATGCCAATATCTTTCTCTCTCTCTCTCTATCTATCAGGTGTGGTGTTCATGGCAGGGAGGGTGTACGCGGTGGGAGGCTTCAACGGCTCGTTGCGAGTCAGGACGGTGGATGTGTATGACGGGGTGAGGGACCAGTGGACTACAGTTCCCAGCATGCAAGAGCGACGCAGCACCCTTGGGTCGGCCGTGCTGGGGGACCTGCTCTATGCCGTGGGGGGCTTCGACGGGAGCACAGGTACCTATTCTTACCCCCCCCAGCACTGTCACCACTGTCCCAAGATTTGTGTGTTTTCTAAGTGTTCCGGCAGGCCTTTGAGGGGCAGCGGAGTGTGTTACAGTGTGACTAAATGGAGCAGGGCGCAGTAGTGCCTCCAGAATGAATGTCTAGATTGTATGGTTAGACACAGTGGTGATGTCACCCCAACCGCATCTCATTATACTGATACACTGGAGCAGAGAGGAGAGAGCATTAGTGTTGGGCCTCATTTCATTTGAGTATTGTGTCCTGCTTTCAGTACATTAGAGCTTTCTCCTCTCCCTCCTTCCCTCCCTCCATCTCAGGCCTGTCGTCAGTGGAGGCCTACAACTACAAGACCAATGAGTGGATGTTTGTTGCTCCCATGAACACGAGACGCAGCAGCGTTGGAGTGGGAGTGGTAGATGGTAAGAGAAGAACAGTGTGTGTGTGTGTGTATCAACAGTGCTATTTGTGAACTTCTCATTTTGTCTGTCTACAGTATATCAGTGTGTGTGAGTGCTTCAGTGTCTATATAGAGCTTCTGTGTGTATCTGTGCTTGTGTATTTATCAGTGGGGGTGTTGTGTTTCTGGCAGTGGGTGTTCATTCAGCATCTCTTTGTACGTGTTCCTTGTTGTATTCCTCAGTGGGTGTGTGTTGTGTTGTACAGGGAAGCTGTATGCGGTGGGCGGCTACGATGGGGCGTCGCGCCAGTGTCTCAGCACGGTGGAGGAGTACAACCCAGTCAGTAACCAGTGGGGCTACATGGCTGACATGAGCACCAGACGTAGCGGAGCAGGTACAGGCCAGACCTCAGCATTAACAACCCTCTCTTGTCCTTCTCACAGACACAACAGTGGCTTCTGTCTTGAAGTATGCAGTGCCACCTCTCAGTGGCCTACATACACACTGCACTCCACAGGAGGCATCTCATATTAATGGCTGGAAGGGAGCGAATGGATTGACATCAAACACGTGTTTTGATGTATTTGATACAATTCCGCTCAAGCCATTACCATGAGCCCATCCTCCCCAATTAAGGTGCCACCAACCTCCTGTGCTACACTCGCATCATCAGTGTCCACAGAGAAAACATAAGCCATGGGAGTGTTGTGACTTTAAGTCCAGGGAATCTATGGAATGTGTAATGGAATGTGTAACCGATTTATGAGTTTTCAACGCCGATACCGATTATTGGAGGACCCAAAAAAGCAGATACCGATTAATCGGCAGATTTTTATATATATATTTGTAATAATGACAATTACAACAATATTGGATGAACATTTTAATTTTAACTTAATATAATACCTAAATAAAATCAATTTAGTCTCAAATAAATAATGAAACATGTTCAATTTGGTTTAAATAATGCAAAAACACAGTGTTGGAGAAGAAAGTAAAAGTGCAATATGAGCCATGTAAAAAAAGAAAAAAGCTACCGTTTAAGTTCCTTGCTCAGAACATGAGAACGTATGAAAGCGGGTGGTTCCTTTTAACATGAGTCTTCAATATTCCCAGTTACGAAGTTTTAGGTTGTAGTTATAGCAATTATAGGACTATTTCTCTATACCATTTGTATTTCATATACCTTTTGACTATTGGATGTTCTTATAGGCACTATGGTATTGCCAGCCTAATCTCAGGAGTTGATAGGCTTGAAGTCATAAACAGCGCAATGCTTGAAGCACAGGGATGAGCTGCTGGCAAACGCAGGAAAGTGCTGTTTGAAAGAATGCTTATGAGCCAGCTGCTGCCTACCACCGTTCAGTCAGACTCTATCAAATATCAAATCATAGACTTAATTATAATATAATAAACAGACAGAAATACGAGCCTTGGGTCATTAATATGGTAAAATCCGGAAACTATCATTTTGAAAACAAAACGTTTATTCTTTCAGTGAAACACGGAACCGTTCCGTATTTTATCTAACGGGTGGCATCCCTAAGTCTAAATATTGCTGTTATATTGCACAACCTTCAATGTTATGTCATTATTATGTAAAATTCTGGCAAATGAATTACTGTCTTTGTTAGGAGGAAATGGTTGTCACACAGTAAGCCAGGTAGCCCAAACTGCTGCATATACCCTGACTCTGCTTGCACAGAGCGCAAGAGAAGTGACACAATTTCCCTAGTTAAAATAGATTCATGTTAGCAGGCAATATTAACTAAATATGCAGGTTTAAAAATATATATTTGTGTATTGATTTTAAGAAAGGCATTGGTGTTTATGGTTAGGTACACATTGGTGCAACGACAGTGCTTGTTAAATCATCAACCGTTTGGCGAAGTAGGCTGTGATTCGATGATAAATTAACATGCACCGCATTGATTATATCCAACGCAGGACAGGCTAGATAAACTAGTAATATCATCAACCATGTGTAGTTAACTAGTGATTATGTTAAGATTGATTGTTTTTTTTTGTAAGATAAGTTAATGCTAGCTAGCACCTTACCTTGGATACTTGCTGCACTCGCGTAACAGGCGGTCAGCCTGCCACGCAGTCTCCTCGTGGAGTGCAATGTAATTGGCGTCCAAAAATGCAGATTACTGATTGTTACGAAAGCTTGAAATCGGCCCTAATTAATCGCCCATGCCGATTAATCGGTCGACCGCTAGTATGTGTGTGTATATATATATAATGTATATAATGTATGTATGTATATGTATATATATATATATATATATATATATATATATATATATATATATATATATATATATGCTGCTCAAAAAAATAAAGGGAATGTTAATCACACTTCTGTGAAATCAAACTGTCCACTTAGGAAGCAACACTGATTGACAATACATTTCACATGCTGTTGTGCAAATGGAATAGACAACAGGTGGAAATTATAGGCAATTGGCAAGACACCCCCAATAAAGGAGTGGTTCTGCAGGTGGTGACTACAGACCACTTCTCAGTTCCTATGCTTCCTGGCTGATCTTTTGGTCACTTTTGAATGCTGGCGGTGCTTTCACTCTAGTGGTAGCATGAGACGGAGTTTACAACCTACACAAGTGGCTCAGGTAGTGCAGCTCATCCAGGATGGAACATCAATGCGAGCTGTGGCAAGAAGGTTTGCTGTGTCTGTCAGCGTAGTGTCCAGAGCATGGAGGCGCTACCAGGAGACAGGCCAGTACATCAGGAGACGTGGAGGAGGCCGTAGGAGGGCAACAACCCAGCTGCAGGACCGTTACCTCCGCCTTTGTGCAAGGAGGAGCACTGCCAGAGCCCTGCAAAATGACCTCCAGCCGGCCACAAATGTGCATGTGTCTGCTCAAATGGTCAGAAACAGACTCCATGAGGGTGGTATGAGGGCCCGACGTCCACAGGTGGGGTGGGGTGTATGGATGTATTTCAAGATCAACCTTCAAACTCAGTGCCTCTTTGCTTGACATCATGGGGAAAAAAAAAAAATCAGTCAAGACCTCAGAAACTAAATTATAGACCTCCACAAATCTGGTTCATCCTCATTCTTAAAATAAAGTAAAGTTTACATACACCTTAGCCAAATACATTTAAACTAAGTTTTTCACAATTCCTGACATTTAATCCTAGTAAAAAGCCCCTGTTTTAGTGTATGTAAACGTCTGACCCACTGGAATTGTGATAAAGTGAATTATAAGTGAAATAATCTGTCTGAAATAATTCGTATGTATGTATGCATGCATACTCAGCAAAAAAAGAAACGTCCTCACTGTCAACTGCTTTTATTTTCAGCATTTTAACATGTATAAATATTTGTATGAACATAACAAGTTTCAACAACTGAGACATAAACTGAACAAGTTCCACAGACATGTGACTAACAGAAATGGAATAATGTGTCCCTGAACAAAAGCGGGGTCAAAATCAAAATTAACAGTCAGTATCTGGTGTGGCCACCAGCTGCATTATGTACTGCAGTGCATCTCCACCTCATCATGGACTGCACCAGATTTGCCAGTTCTTGCTGTGAGATGTTACCCCACTCTTCCACCAAGGCACCTGCAAGTTCCCGGACATTTCTGGGGGGAATGGGCCTAACCCTCACCCTCCGATCCAACAGGTCCCAGACATGCTCAATGGGATTGAGATCCTGGCTTTTCGCTGGCCATGGCAGAACATTGACATTCCTGTCTTGCAGGAAATCACACACAGAATGAGCAGTATGGCTGGTGGCATTGTCAGGGTCATGTCAGGATGAGTCTGCAGGAAGGGTACCACATGAGTGAGGAAAATGTCTTCCCTGTAACGCACTGCATTGAGATTTCCTGCAATGACAACAAAATCTGTCCAATGATGTTGTGATACACCACCCTAGACCATGACGGACCCTCCACCTCCAAATCGATCGCGTTCAAGAGTACAGGCCTCGGTGTAACGCTCATTCCTTCGACGATAAATGCGAATCGGACCATTACCTCCGGTTGAGACAACCTTGACTCGTCAGTGAAGAGCCCTTTTTGCCAGTCCTGTCTGGTCCAGCGAGGGTGGGTTTGTGCCCATAGGAAACATTGTTGCCGGTGATGTCTGGTGAGGACCTGCCTTGCAACAGGTCTACAAGCCCTCAGTCCAGCCTCTCTGCTTATTGCGGACAGGCTGAGCATTGATGGAGGGATTGTGCGTTCCTGGTGTAACTCGGGCAGTTGTTGTTGCCAACCTATACCTGTCCCGCAGGTGTGATGTTCGGATGTATCGATCCTGTGCAGGTGTTGTTACACGTGGTCTGCCACTGCGAGAATGATCAGCTGTCCGTCTTGTCTCCCTGTAGCATTGTCTTAGGCGTCTCACAGTACAGACATTGCAATTTTTTGCCCTGGCCACATCTGCAGTCCTTATGCCTCCTTGCAGCATGCCTAAGGCACATTCACGCAGATGAGCAGGGACCCTGGGCATCTTTCTTTTGGTGTTTTCAGAGTCAGTAGAAAGGCCTCTTTGGTGTCCTAAGTTTTCATAACTGTGACCTTAATTGCCTACCGTCTGTAAGCTGTCAGTGTCTTAGCGACCGTTCCACAGGTGCATGTTCGTTAATTGTTTAATGGTTCATCGAACAAGCATGGGGAACAATGTTTAAACCCTTTGCAATAAAGATCTTTGAAGTTATTTGGATTTTTACCAATTCTCTTTGAAAGACAGGGTCCTGAAAAAGAGACGTTTATTTTTTGTGTGTGTGTGTGTGTGTGTGTGTGTGTGTGTGTGTGTGTGTATACATTTATGTATACATACATACATACCTACCTACCTACCCACACATACATATACACACAGTTGAAGTCGGAAGTTTACATACATCTTAACCAAATACATTTAAACTCAGTCCTGACATTTAATCCTAGTAAGAATTCCCTGTCTTAGGTCAGTTAGAATCGTCAGTTTATTTTAAGAATGTGAAATGTCAGAATAATTGTAGAGTGCATGATTTATTTAATATTTTATTTCTTTCATCACATCCTCAGTGGGTCAGAAGTTTGCATATGCTCAATTATTATTTGGTATCATTGCCTTTTAAATTGTTTAACTTGGGTCAAATTTTTCGGGTAGCCTTCCTTCCACAAGCTTCCCACAATAAGTTGGGTGATTCTGGCCCATTCCTCCTGACAGAGTTGGTGTAACTGAGTCAGGTTTATAGACCTTGCTCGCACACGCTTTTTCAGTTCTGCCCACAAATGTTCTATAGGATTGAGGTCAGGGCTTTGTGACGGCCACTCCAATACTTTGACTTTGTTGTCCTTAAAGCCATTTTGCCACAACTTTGGAAGTATGCTTGTGGTCATTGTCCATTTGAATAACCCATTTGCGACCACAATTTAACTTCCCGAATGATATCTTGAGATGTTGCTTCAATATATCCACATAAGTTTCCTCCCTCATGAAGCCATCTATTTTGTGAAGTGTACCAGTCCCTCCTGCAGCAAAGCACCCCCACAACATGATGCTACCACCTCCGTGCTTCACGGTTGGGATGGTGTTCTTCTGCTTGCAAGCTTCCCCCTTTTCCTCCAAACATAACGACAGTCATTATGGCCAAACAGTTCTATTTTTGTTTCCTCAGACCAGAGGATATTTCTCCCAAAAGTACGATTTTTTTTTTTGTCCACGTACAGTTGCAAACTGTAGTCTGGCTTTTTTATGGTGGTTTTGGAGCAGTGGCTTCTTCCTCGCTGAGCGGCCTTTCAGGTTATGTCGATTTATAGGACTCGTTTTACTGTGGATATAGATACTTTTGTGCCTGTTTCCTCCAGCATATTCACAAGGTCCTTTGCTATTGTTCTGGGACTGATTTGCACTTTTTGCACCAAACTACGTTCTTCTCTAGGAGACAGAACGCGTCTCCTTCCTGAGCGGTATGAGGGCTGCGTGGTCCCATGGTGTTTATATACTATTGTATATACTATTGTTTGTACAGATGAATGTGGTACCTTCAGGTGTTTGGAAATTGCTCCCAAGGACGAACCAGACTTGTGGAGGTCTACAATTTTTTTCTGAGGTCTTGTCTGATTTCTTTAGATTTTCCCATGATGTCAAGCAAAGAGGCACTGAGTTTGAAGGTAGGCCTTGAAATACATCCACAGGTACACCCCCAATTGAAATGATGTCAATTAGCATACCAGAGGCTTCTAAAGCTATGCCATCAATTTCTGGAATTTTCCAAGCTGTTTAAGAGCTCAGTCAACTTAGTGTATGTAAACTTTTGACCCACTACTCTGTCTCTCTCTGTCTCTCTGTCTCTCTGTCTCTGTCTCAAGTGTTTTTATTTTTTCTGTTTTCTACATTGTAGAATAATATTGAAGATGTCAACACTATGAAATAACACATATGGAATCATGCAGTAACCGAATTTGAGATTCTTCAAAGTAGCTACCCTTTGCCCTGTTGACAGCTTTGCACACTCTTGGCATTCTCTCAAGCAGCTTCATGAGGTAATCACCTGGAATGCATTTCAATTAACAGGTGTGCCTTGTTAATTTGTAGAATTTTTTTTTTCCCCTTAATGCGTTTGAACTTTTGACTGGTACTGTGTGTGTGCATATGAGTTATAATGGGCTTCTAGACCTCAACTAACCTCACACAGTAACATTTACTACCTACAGAGATTCCTGGAAATAGGAAATTTCTTTTAAATCATATTCTCTTGCGATGGTAGCTGTGCGTCTCTCTCTTTTTCAAGAGCGCCGTTGTGTATTTTCCCTCTCGTTCGGGTAACTTTGGGTATTGTGAGAGGGTCTCTGTGTCTCTCAGTCAATGTTGTTGCGAGTGTGAATGAATCTCCTGTGCTCATTGTGCAGTCTGCTCAGCTGGGCAGAGGAAGTAGCACCAACACAATGCAGCCCCTTGATCCCTGGTGATGCTGCCTGGGTTCATCCAGGACTACACTGCTAACTAACGAGCTGGCAGCAGGAGCAGTGAGAGAACAGCACCACCATATTAATACCTACAACTCGATATTCACCCAATCTGGTTTTAATGCGCTACAAGCAATGTTTTCCCTGCATGAGCATATGTTAAGGTTGGGCGACGTTACAATATCCACGATAATTGACAGCCATCTTCGATGGTGACGACATCGTTATGTTCAATAAGTACGTTATATAGCCTACAGAACGCAAGAGCCAGACAGAGCGAGGAATTCCACCAAAGCAGCTCCAAATGTCTAGTCAGAAAATATTGTTTCTCTGTTGGATGCATGGGCATTAGGCTATAGCCTAAACATTTGAAAGCATTTTTTGTTAATAACAGAGACTCCTTAACTATATTGACTAGCTGCTTAATGAAAAATGTAGCCTATATTCTCTTCTCTCTCAATTCGATAGGCTATGAATATGACAGAAGGCTACACTTCATCGTTTTATGCATGGATGCCCCCCGATCAAACAATGAATCTAATGGAGTTCGAAGTTATTTGAATAGCCTAAAAACACAAGGTAGCCAGGGGACAAATAATGAGAGAGAAAAAGCTATATCAGTAGCCTGTAGAAAAACCGAATGACAAGTTTAATCAAATTGAAGCTTATTAAGAATGAAGTTATCCGTGCGGGAAAAACCCTCCATGTGAGGTTGAAAACAAAATGGCCAATAAATGATCCTCCTACTAGGCATATCATACAAGTTACAGTTATGAACAGTAGCTTATAGTCTATTCTAACCCACGAAGGTGTTGTCCTAAAGTTGTGGCTTTCAAGAGTAACAAGAATTAAAGTCTCTATTACATTTACATTTAAGTAATTTAGCAGACGCTCTTATCCAGAGCGACTTACAAATTGGTGCATACACCTTATGACATCCAGTGGAACAGCCACTTTACAATAGTGCATCTAAATCTTTTAGGGGGGTTGAGAAGGATTACTTATCCTATCCTAGGTATTCCTTAAAGAGGTGGGGTTTCAGGTGTCTCCGGAAGGTGGTGATTGACTCCGCTGTCCTGGCGTCGTGAGGGAGTTTGTTCCACCATTGGGGGGCCAGAGCAGCGAACAGTTTTGACTGGGCTGAGCGGGAACTGTACTTCCTCAGTGGTAGGGAGGCGAGCAGGCCAGAGGTGGATGAACGCAGTGCCCTTGTTTGGGTGTAGGGCCTGATCAGAGCCCGGAGGTACTGAGGTGCCGTTCCCCTCACAGCTCCGTAGGCAAGCACCATGGTCTTGTAGCGGATGCGAGCTTCAACTGGAAGCCAGTGGAGAGAGCGGAGGAGCGGGGTGACGTGAGAGAACTTGGGAAGGTTGAACACCAGACGGGCTGCGGCGTTCTGGATGAGTTGTAGGGGTTTAATGGCACAGGCAGGAGCCCAGCCAACAGCGAGTTGCAGTAATCCAGACGGGAGATGACAAGTGCCTGGATTAGGACCTGCGCCGCTTCCTGTGTGAGGCAGGGTCGTACTCTGCGGATGTTGTAGAGCATGAACCTACAGGAACGGGCCACCGCCTTGATGTTAGTTGAGAATGACAGGGTGTTGTCCAGGATCACGCCAAGGTTCTTAGCGCTCTGGGAGGAGGACACAATGGAGTTGTCAACCGTGATGGCGAGATCATGGAACGGGCAGTCCTTCCCCGGGAGGAAGAGGAGCTCCGTCTTGCCGAGGTTCAGCTTGAGGTGGTGATCCGTCATCCACACTGATATGTCTGCCAGACATGCAGAGATGCGATTCGCCACCTGGTCATCAGAAGGGGGAAAGGAGAAGATTAATTGTGTGTCGTCTGCATAGCAATGATAGGAGAGACCATGTGAGGTTATGACAGAGCCAAGTGACTTGGTGTATAGCGAGAATAGGAGAGGGCCTAGAACAGAGCCCTGGGGGACACCAGTGGTGAGAGCGCGTGGTGAGGAGACAGATTCTCGCCACGCCACCTGGTAGGAGCGACCTGTCAGGTAGGACGCAATCCAAGCGTGGGCCGCGCCGGAGATGCCCAACTCGGAGAGGGTGGAGAGGAGGATCTGATGGTTCACAGTATCGAAGGCAGCCGATAGGTCTAGAAGGATGAGATCAGAGGAGAGAGAGTTAGCTTTAGCAGTGCGGAGTGCCTCCGTGATGCAGAGAAGAGCAGTCTCAGTTGAATGACTAGTCTTGAAACCTGACTGATTTGGATCAAGAAGGTCATTCTGAGAGAGATAGCGGTAGAGCTGGCCAAGGACTGCACGCTCAAGAGTTTTGGAGAGAAAAGAGAGAAGGGATACTGGTCTGTAGTTGATGACATCGGAGGGATCGAGTGTAGGTTTTTTCAGAAGGGGTGCAACTCTCGCTCTCTTGAAGACGGAAGGGACGTAGCCAGCGGTCAGGGATGAGTTGATGAGCGAGGTGAGGTAAGGGAGAAGGTCTCCGGAAATGGTCTGGAGAAGAGAGGAGGGGATAGGGTCAAGCGGGCAGGTTGTTGGGCGGCCGGCCGTCACAAGACGCGAGATTACATCTGGAGAGAGAGGGGAGAAAGAGGTCAGAGCACAGGGTAGGGCAGTGTGAGCAGAACCAGCGGTGTCGTTTGACTTAGCAAACGAGGATCGGATGTCGTCGACCTTCTTTTCAAAATGGTTGACGAAGTCATCTGCAGAGAGGGAGGAGGGGGGAGGGGGAGGAGGATTCAGGAGGGAGGAGAAGGTGGCAAAGAGCTTCCTAGGGTTAGAGGCAGATGCTTGGAATTTAGAGTGGTAGAAAGTGGCTTCAACAGCAGAGACAGAGGAGGAAAATGTAGAGAGGAGGGAGTGAAAGGATGCCAGGTCCGCAGGGAGGCGAGTTTTCCTCCATTTCCGCTCGGCTGCCCGGAGCCCTGTTCTGTGAGCTTGCAATGAGTCGTCGAGCCACGGAGCGGGAGGGGAGGACCGAGCCGGCCTGGAGGATAGGGGACACAGAGAGTCAAAGGATGCAGAAAGGGAGGAGAGGAGGGTTGAGGAGGCAGAATCAGGAGATAGGTTGGAGAAGGTTTGAGCAGAGGGAAGAGATGATAGGATGGAAGAGGAGAGAGTAGCGGGGGAGAGAGCGAAGGTTGGGACGGCGCGATACCATCCGAGTAGGGGCAGTGTGGGAAGTGTTGGATGAGAGCGAGAGGGAAAAGGATACAAGGTAGTGGTCGGAGACTTGGAGGGGAGTTGCAATGAGGTTAGTGGAAGAACAGCATCTAGTAAAGATGAGGTCGAGCGTATTGCCTGCCTTGTGAGTAGGGGGGGAAGGTGAGAGGGTGAGGTCAAAAGAGGAGAGGAGTGGAAAGGAGGCAGAGAGGAATGAGTCAAAGGTAGACGTGGGGAGGTTAAAGTCGCCCAGAACTGTGAGAGGTGAGCCGTCCTCAGGAAAGGAGCTTATCAAGGCATCAAGCTCATTGATGAACTCTCCGAGGGAACCTGGAGGGCGATAAATGATAAGGATGTTAAGCTTGAAAGGGCTGGTAACTGTGACAGCATGGAATTCAAAGGAGGCGATAGACAGATGGGTAAGGGGAGAAAGAGAGAATGACCACTTGGGAGAGATGAGGATCCCGGTGCCACCACCCCGCTCTATAGCATAGGCTATTCTCAATCATAGCTTTATGAGAGAGAACAAACCATATGATTTATTTTTCTATTATTTTATGAGGCAAATAAAGCAATTATTATCCAGTTCTGAAGACGGTAGACTACTTCTATCCAGCCCATGATGGAGACCTATAACCTAGCTCACTACGGATAGTCACTACTCCACCAGGTGCGCCCCACACACACACACACACACACACACACACACACACACACACACACACACACACACACACACACACACACACACACACACACACACACACACACACACACACAACTCTGTTCTTCTCCACCAGAAAGGAATGTTAGAAAAGATTTGCTAGTGCTTAGCCTCTGCCCAGGCTTTCATCATAAACTGTTGTCACGATTCGTCCAGGTGCATTCGTATGCATCACAATTTTGTATGGGTACATAATCACGATAGGACAAAGGTTAACATCACCCAACCCTAGTATACAGCGATCTAAACTGAATGAGCACTGAAATGAGATTACTGCCATAGAGGTAGAGGGTGCTGTTCACAAGAGAACTACTGGAGCTGATACTTAGCTCCAGCTTGCGGGTTATTAATGGACTACAGTTATGGCTGGCGAACATCTGTAGCGTGTTTATGTGTGAAGAGATCTAACTAGACGTGTGTGTGCGGTGGTGTTTGTAGGTGTTGGGGTGCTGAGCGGGCAGCTGTATGCGGCGGGGGGCCACGACGGGCCCCTGGTGAGGAAGAGTGTGGAGGTGTACGATCCCCCTAGTAACACCTGGAAACAAGTGTGCGACATGAACATGTGCCGGAGGAACGCCGGTAAGTAGCCTAACACACACACACACACACTAGAGACCATGAAATGCAGAATATTTGGGCATAGTGTGTGTGTGCGCGTGTCTCTAACCTCTCCTCCGTGTTCGTGCAGGAGTGTGTGCCATAAACGGCCTGCTGTATGTGATCGGAGGAGACGACGGCTCGTGTAACCTCTCCTCAGTGGAGTATTACAACCCTGCCACAGACAAGTGGAGCCTCATCCCCACCAACATGAGCAACGGCCGAAGCTATGCAGGTAACCTTTCACCTTTGACCATTCATACCCCCTATTCAAATGCTTGTCCATGCATCCAAACTCGGGACCTTCTGATCTGAAGAATTAAGTCCTCTGTTATCTCCCCGTACAGGTGTATCCGTCATAGACAAGCCTTTATGACTATCAGCCCCCGACTACAGGACCCCACAGCCACACGCAGCAGCCAAAGGGAGCCACTCTGATGCGCATACGGACGTCTGATTTCACGATCAACTCCTTGAACCAACACTAGCTTGACAGGTGGCTCTGAGCATGAGCCTGGGCTGCCATAGAAAGAGAGGAGGAGAGGGAGAAAGAGAGCGGGGCTTCCATGGTCAAAGTGGCCCCAAGACTCAACAATGCTGCCTGAAGCAGAGTGTCTTAAGACTGGATGCCAATGTGTTGGGTCAAGCAGGGCTGGAGGGAGACTGTTGTCCTGCAGACTCACAGGGGCCAATTTAGCTAGATTAGTATTAGGAGGGCCACACTCTCCTCATACTCCTTTACAACTGAACAGAGAGGGAGAATAAACTGGCCTTTTTTGAAAGGGATAGACTTAATGAGCTATGACCAAGAAGAAGGTTGTTGATTGGCCGAGGAAACGACACTGTGGCCAACAGAGGCCTCTCAAACCAACCATGGGCTCTTGCTATGCCATGTCGTGTTACTGCTGTAGAAATGCACGGATGATCATGAGGTCAGTCAGTCAGTCTGTCTGTTCTCTACTGGAGAGCCATGGGTGGACTGCAGACTCCAAGGTGCTGCCCACAGGCTCTCTCACTGTCTGCAGCCTGAGTGGGTCCTCTCTTTTAAATACCACCTGAGATAATTGTCGGAGGAACTCAAGACAGACTTGGAGGACCAACCTGGACCAGCATTCACCGGGAGCCACATGCCTCAAATGCATACCATTTCCAATTTGGAATCGATCATGTTTTTTTTCCCCTCATATTGGAATTGGGCACAATGGGGGACCATGTTAATGTGGTGTTTTAAATGCACTGTAGATACATATTTGCAAAGTGATAAGCCAATATGCTGTCAGTCTTGACTTGGCTTACTTGATGTGCCATAATGCTCTCTCATACTGTATTTGAGTGTTTGTTTGCAAACCTTGTGTATCTGAAGGATATGTGCCAAATTGACGCAAAAACATTAGACAATGGACATCATGTCAAAGAATGAATGCAATAGCACTTTTTTTGTATTGTATAAAGCTAATTTCCTGTAACATAACCAAAAGACTACAACTTCTGCATCAGGCACGATAATTATGGTTAACATTATTCCAAGCTCAACACATATTTTACCAGGGTTGGGTTCAATTTCATTTCAGCTCTCATCAATTCAGGAAGTGCATTTTAAATTCAGTTTATGAATTGGAAATGTGAAATTAGAATAAACTAAGGCACTTTTCAATGAATCTCTGGACTTGAAATGGAATTGACCCCTACTGTCTTTTTCTACTCCTCGCATATACTGTCATTTCTGATTGAAATTACTCTATTTACTGCACAATCCATAGGTTTACTATGGTTGTACTTAGCCACCCCAGAGCGATGTTGAAATATGCAGGACATAGGCAACTTGTATAATATTAAGTATATTATATCAAGATCGGTGAACTATTTTCTAAAGTTTATTTTATTGTGGATATTAAATTATAGTAAATATCATTTTTAATGAGCATTTGTTGTGTGTACTATGGCCACCTAGAATCCCTTTGAGCATTTTTCTTCTCGCATGTTCAAGAAGTGGATACATGGTTACCGTGGGTACATTGATCATTATAATGTATAGAACATCTGCCTCTCATCATAACATATAACCTAACCAGGCTTTTTAATACACTTGGACTATGCAGCTGACTATGTGAGCCACCATTGTAAGATGGCGTTAAGAGGGTGGATGAGAGATATATTTGTGACTGGGAGTGTATGAGGATAACATCTTTTTAAAGGTTTAACCAGGCAAGTCAGTTCAGAACAACTTCTTATTTACAATGACATCTGTTGTCAGGGAATGCCATTAACAGCCATGTTCGTGGCCTTGTACATTAGATTTCAGGCCACTTGTGACCCGGAATGTAGGGATAATCTCTCCATTGGTGGTAATGGTAAAACTTCAAACATTTCTACTAGCTTGCCACACATCACTGACAATTCCAGACTGCATCCTCCTTAACTTCTCACAGCTGAGTCACAGGGTCCCATGTCTGAGCTAGACCACTCAGGGATCTGCACTGAGCCAGCCTAAGGACACCAGCCTAGATCTACAGACCATGAGTGTCCAAAATCCTGCATGGACCGACTGTGTCCATTCCGCCTGACGGTCTTCATATGTCTTCGGTTGCTCAGTTTATGACTGACAAAAATGGCCTTTCATTTTAAGTGGGGCCTTGAATCATTGTCTGTGCTGAACATTAACACAAGACTGGTAGGGACTGTGCGTTAGTATAAATAGCTATATGAATTAAAACATATGGATTTGGTGTCATTATTTTTATGATATATTATATAATTCAACAACGATATATGTATCCATTAAAAAAGCATGGCACACTAGCAAGTTGAAACACCAAAGTTGTGTGCTCCATTCCCACAGGGATCAAATATACATACTAGGGCTAAAGCAGTCTTTGTAATTGTATTTTTAAAATCATCGCTGTATATCTAATACATCTGTTTATTAAAATAACTCCAACTCCAATATGTATTTTCCTGAGCCTCCTTTGGCCCCTTAAAATGCTCAGTCTGATTGTGTGGGTGTTAGGAAACAAATTTGAAGATACTTACATATACAGCCCTGATTGGCTGGTAGGATGGTCTAGAACCCACCCTCTTACCCAGACGACCAGTCATTGTTCTTTTATAATCAAATCACATTTTTAAGTTATGATTGTGGGCCAAAAGTTCCATCACACCTGAACAGGCTGAAATTCCAGGCTTTAAAAAACAACAGTTCTTACACAAAAAGGGTATTATCATTGTTTGCACAATTTCAGTGTTATTTCAACCCCATAGTGTGTACATATCATAAATTAGGGTCAGGGAGGGTTGAGCTGGGGTGTGGACATGACATTAGGGTTATGGCTAAGTTTAGGGTCAGGGTTGACATCCTGTGTGAACATAAATTTAAGGTTAGGTTTGAGGATATGAAACGTGGGTTAGGGTTAACTTTTGCAGTTGGTAGTTTGAGCTGGGGCGGATTCATTACGTCAGTTCTGCTGCAAAAAGTTTACAACAGAAACCGTTTACTCCAAATGGAAACTAATTTCTATTGGACAAATTCAGCTAAGTCCCTTCCTGTTTTGTTCCATTTGCTGTTAGCTTCTGTTTGCTTCTTAAATGGTAAACAGTTTTCATTGCAAGTGGTAATGAATACACCACAGCTATTGACCATCTAGGCAGACTCTTCAAAGAGGCCCTCTCAAACTTTCATATAATTTCAGAATTTTGTTTTGAAAGTGTTGCTCACGAGCCAAAAGTGGTCCCCGTTTGTGTACTACATGTTTTAATTTTGCAATTCATTTATGTTATGAATTTATTGAGCTTAAGCTCCTGAAGGTATGTTTTAAGCATTACCAAAGCTCTTGATAAAGTGTGGTGTTACCTAAGTGTTAGTGTTGGCTGTGAACACTAGAGGGCAGCAGTAACAAAACGAAAAAGACATGGCCATGCTCATTCTAGAAGTGTGTGAAAGCCAGGCAATGAAATATGTTTTTTGGGGGCTCAGGGAATCATTGACCATTCACTAAATCTTGTTAAAGATGCACATGATAAAGCCTAAAGATGGTCTGCTGATCAACATGTGCTATGGCAATTCAGGTGCCCATGAAGATGGATTTATGTGTATAGGGTGTAATATATCACTGTTTGGGTTTGTTCCAACTGCGGCTTCGCGTGCTGACCTCTGTTCTTTGCAGACTCAGGATTTTTTCCACTCTTATTCTGCCGGGTCATGGTCAGCCCTCCCTCACAACCATCTCTGTCCTCCATGAAAACGCATTCACCAAACTCAACTGCAAACCACCTAGCTAGTTATTGCATGCATATACTGGGTGATATTGGGTGCAGTATACTTTGACATACATAAACTATATAGACTTGTATTTCAATTGTGCATCTGGTTTAAGTAACCTTTCCCATTAGTTTGAAGACAACTTCAGCATGAGGCATGTAAATTACAATATTTGTATATATTTTTTAAATTTCATTTTAATATACATTATTACTGATTGTACTTTATTATAATGTGTAAATGAAGGAAAACAAGCATTCACAAAAACATTTATAGATACATATATATAGATGTAAAACACAGCTCCACATATAGATAGGGAGGCTCTGGGAGCCAGTGGCTGATCGGCTAGTCAGTTGATGCAACCTGCCACCGGCTCCATGGGCAAGAAAAACAAACATGCGTGCGATGACATGGGGCTATGAACAGGGTCAGTGTACATCCTTATAGCCTGTGGGCTTCACATGATTTTTACCACTTGTTGCAGGCACAACACAAAATGAGAGTTAAAAAAAGCCCTTAAATTTGACATGGAAATAACAAAATCGATCGACCAATTTCACATTTATTTTCTTTTAAAATAATACAAATTGGAATGTTTGGTCCAAATATACCTCGATCATTGTCACCACATTGATAATCTCTTCTCATTTGGTTAAAGCAGTGCCCCAGAAAACATTATGCTGACAACAAGTGGTAAAAATGCTGGTTTAGCAGACAGAAAACTGAGTCGCGTTGGAACTCTCACAGCAGTTAGTCAAGTGACAGTTTCATGGGTTGGTCTGCAAGGTAAAAAAAAAAAAAACAGCAGACCAAGTTAGTCCCATTAATATAGATTAAACATTAATCAGCCATATACTCAGAAAATGCACATAGTGGGTTAACAAGGCCCCACATTCCATTGATGCTCATTTATTGCTTCATCTTCATGGCACAAAAATAGAAACAATACAAAACTTTGCCATGCAAGCGAACTACTGAGACTAGCTTATACAAAACAAAAACATAGCAGATTATTAGCCAATACAGAGGTACTACACTGTATAGATGTATTAGTGAGGGGCACATTTTTTTTAAATACAAAATAATGGTAATAAAAAAAAACATTCTCAAGTTTGAACATCACAGAAATTGAAACAAGGGGCCAAATGTGTTACAAATAATTTAAATTCTGACATTCATCCTTCAGATATAAGTAGTGCTTCTAAAACAAGGAACAAATAGAAAAACAAAACAAGGGCTGCATTCTCAGAATGCTGTGCAAATAACTTCTAGAACCTCCCCACACTGTCCACCCATACATACACCACACCCTGCCAACTCAAACAAAGGTTACATGACTTGGTTTTGACCCAGTGAGGGACCAAAGCAAAACTCTTGGTTCAGCGCAAACATCCTTCAGGCAAAATTAGACTCCCTATATTCTTGGTGTGTTGGTCTGACTGACAATATACTCCATTATTCCACCTCCTGAAGCAGATGCAGATCCTTACAGTTGGTGCCACTGATGATGCCTTCCCATTCCGAAACAAGCAAACAGCACTAATTCCCCTCCCCACCCTAATGTGCAGAGACATTTAGTCTGCAACATCAAATGTTTTTTTGTATTTAATTGCCAGGACTAGAACTAGTCAACTGAACAGACGAAAGGTCGTTGCTCTACTCGAAAGCTCCTGCTTGGTTTGGTCAAGTCCAGAGAACTTCTGAAGGATAGTGATGTGATGCTGCCTCTGGGCTGCCTGCTAGTTTAGCTAGGGGTCAAAGGCTAGGATCAATGACCATTAAGGAGTGGCAGGCGACAGCACTCCGAGGTGGCATTATGCCGACAGACCAGACGCACCTCATTCCAAATATGTAAAACTTAGACTCTGTTGTTGTTGTATGTGACCTTTATATTGAAGCACAGAAGAGCTTTCGGGCTCTAGAGACATCAATACGTTGACCCTTGACGTAAATTGTCAGGGGTCAAGGTGCTGTTGGTTCTGCTTGGCCGTGGTAAAGCCTTCTCAGAGCCCTGTGGTCAGACAACTCCCCAGGACCTGACAATGACCTGGCTCTACATTGCCCGGTCAAATACTCTGGCTCACTATGGGACATAATCCCATAATGAAAAATAGACATTTACCAACCAACCAACCAACACCCAGCGAGAGAGAGACCCTTAGCACCAAAGAAAACGTGTACAGCAATAGCCTGACATTGTGTGACTCTAGATTGAAGGAATGTAGCTCTTTTGCAGTGGGTCAGTGATCGCTAACCAAGGACGCGTTGAACTTTTGGTGCAACAACATACAGTAAGTAGCTAGACGTTGTGACAAGTTGTTACAAGCCAGGAAGTCAGCTGATCCTGTTCTCGGCTCGGGAACTTCCCTTTGAGACACCGTCCTGCGTACTAAAGTGGAACCTTAGACGAAGAAGCCTAGTTTACCTCACACTGGACATGGGATGCATGACAACTCTTTTAGCTGGTGTTCACATTCCCCAGTGACTAAAAGGAGATTATGACATGAGGACTGTTTGTCATCCTAACCTGGGCACAGGGCTGACCGGACCTCCAGACTGACTTGCAGCCAAATGGCGATAACTTACCTATGGCTGCCCTCAAGAAGCCGGATGGTCCGCCCGACCACTGTCCATCAGCACACACACACACACACACACACACACACACACACACACACACACACACACACACACACACACACACACACACACACACACACACACACCACTGGGGGTTAAATACTGGCTGTGTGGCAGTAGGGTGTTGGTCAACACACCTGGTTGTATAACTGGGCACCTGGGAGTGTCTGTCTACCATACTAAGAGGTGGTCCACTGACTGTAGGATGGAACGCTAGGTTAAAGTCCATCACGCCCTAACATTGCCATATGCTGTATTTAGCATAATACTGATGAGGTTGAAACTACCTTAGCTTTAATCTCACAACCCATCCACCACCCCCCATTCTGGACACCTTGCACAAAGATCCACTCCGCAACTGAACTTTAACGCGTAGAAAACAAAATATAGATTGAAAATAAGTCAAGCAGTCTAGCTTTATTGCCAGACAATGGAGACGGTTAAGGTACAGGAACACTAAGTGATACACCTAACTGGCTGTCCTGCCCACCTGGTGTGCCAAAACTCCTTTCAGTGACGACTGATGATCCAAATATTTGAAAAAACTAAGAGAAAGGAACAGCACAACCAGTCCCAGCTGATAAAACTCACTCCAGTTTCCATAGTGGCAAAGGGAATGGAACAACACACTAACTCAGTAAGATTCTTTTCAAAACCAAGAAGGAATTACTCTGCATTCAAGAAAAACAACATACTGCAACATAGAAACATGTGTGTACATATTGATTTACAAGAACACATACACAGTAATGACTTTTTTTTCTCTCTCGCTCTCTCTCCCAAAAACTCACTCAGACGAAACACAAAAGCGTCCCAGTGTTGAAGGATGAAGATAGAGTTCGGGCAACTGAATCCATGAGTCTGAATGTCTGAAAAGGGATGACCAGTCTCCTCGCTTCAAGGGAGGGAGAGTTCAGTTTGTTACGTCTAAACAGGTGAACAGGTGACTAAAATGCGCTACAAAACAGAGCTCCTGTCCTCTCCAATATGATTTCTCAGTATGAGAAACTACCGTACGTGAAAAGTTCAGGGGGGAGAAAACAAAACTAATGAGGAAATGGGGAACTCTTCCGAATGAAACTGACAGAAAGTTTAAAAAAAAAGGGGTGTGTTGAGTCTTGACTGGTGGAATGAAGATGTGACTCTTCTCCCTCAGAGTCCCCAGTGAGGACCCCTTTACTGTACATGAGCTGGCGGTGGTAGAAACAGATGGGTTGTGGTGGTGAGACAGCAGCGGGACACGGTGGCTGACATGCCTTCCCTCAGCGGTGCAGGTAGGGGGATGGTTGATACGGGATGGGGAGGGGTATGGGCCATGTAGGGGTGACATGTATGCCCGGGGTGAGGCAGTTGACCCTCTGTGTCCGGTGGGATGAAGCAGGGTGGCCGCTCCCTCTCTAGATGGACTTGGAGGAGTCCTGCTTGCTGATGAGCACCTCCAGCAGACGCAGTTTGGCCTTGATCCGTTTATACTCTTTGTATTCATCCATCATGGGGAGCCTGTCCTCCTTCTGGACATTCCTGTAGGAGGAGAGCGAGAAGGTCTGAGACACCAGTTGGATATGGGCCCGTTCACTGCATCCCAATGGGTTGCACAATCAAACAAAACAAGCAGTTGTTGTAAATAAGTTAGGATCAAACAGGGCTCCACTCAACCAATCATCTCAAGCTCTTCCTCTGTCACCAAGACTATTGTTGACGCAGGTGCTAAAGCTTCAGCACCACTGTTTGTAGGACTGTTTGTGTACCAACCTGCCGTTCTGCTGGTAGAACTCGTCTTCAAACTCGCGGATAGTCTTCCTCAACTTCTTCTTCTCTGCCCGGGTCTTCCACAGCTGCTCCAGGAGCTCGGGCCTATGGGATACAGAAGGCCTACATTAGTGCACTAAGTGAGGGGGCCTCATATCAAAACAGGAAGTCAGTGTGAGTTCAGGGACAGGAAATTAATTGGCAGTGGCCCTGTGTGGGCATGGAAGCAGGTCAAACTGTGGCCGGGGCATACCGAGACCAGATTACAGAGGTCAGGTTAGGTTAGGACCTAGGGTCATGGCACCTGAACCAGCCCTGCTGCCTGGGCTTAGAGCAGGCCTGGCAGCTCTCTCTGCTGCTTGCCCGGGGCTATGAGCTGGCTAACGCCCCTAAACAGATTACTGCTTTATCCTGCTTGAGCTCCTAAGACCAGCGACTGTAGTAGATATGAACCCTGTTCCAGGTGCTTTAAATAGACGTCATATGACGGCCAGAACCCATTTAACCTCCACGGCCGAACGCGTTTGTGTGGATGTTCAGTTGTGTTAATGTGTAGCAAACATGGCAGAGCTACACTGGTTACTGTATTAAGATTATTGAGGAGGCTGTTGTGAATTGAGTGTAGTGGATGTTTGCGAGTGTGTCTATGCTCACATGGACGAGGCGTTGGAGCTGGACAGTCGCAGGTCCAGGGCCAGTTTCCCAGAGGTCTCCTCCATCTTGGGCCTGAGCAGGCTGTCGCTGTCTCTCTGGGAGCTGGTCTGGGGCTGGCACACTGGGTCTAGAGCCATGATCACCTCCGACCCTGAACTCTGGACCTCCTCGGCTATAGCCTCCTCCTCGCCCTCATCCTCCTCCTCGATTTCGTCGCAGAAGTGGGCCGTCTCGCCCTCGATGATGGGCTGCAGGGTCTGGTTGCGTCTTTTGCTGGAGGGGGAAGCGATAATGGGGGTGATGCTGACGCGGGTGAGCATCTGCTTGACCAGACGGTAGCGGTCGTACAGCGGTTTGACCACCAGCCTCTCCTCTCTGGTCACAGGTCGGCCGTGTAGTCCCTCGTAGTGCAGGAGGTTCTTCTGTAGGACCGTCTTCTCACACGACAGCTCCTCCTTGGTCATTTTCTACATGGAGAGAAAGGAAACATTAGCAATTGGCACAATATTGATTGACGCTTGTAAATGTATGTCTGAGGACAGGACTCATTGGATTGTACAGCTGTAGGGTTCTATTCCAAGTGTCTCTACGGCCTCTCTAAGACTGAGCATTTTCACCGGTCTCACCTTGATGTCCTCTGGCCAGCCGTCCTCCTCTCTCTTGCCCTTGACGCGGCGCTGGATGAGGTCCAGGGTCTCCTCTTTGGTGGGCCGGTGGCCCTTGGCTTCTTCAACAACTTCGTGGACTGCCAGGGTGGAACCAAAGCTCTTGGGCAAGGTGTTGCTGCGTGGCCGCGTCTGAGGAGTCAGCTCAGCCTCTTTGTGTTTGGCATCTGGGGGGGGAGAGAGAGAGAAAAGACATGAGGGTGACTGAGGAACAGAGAGGTTAGTTCACATAGTTGAAAGTGGGCATGCAGGTGCTTGATGGGCTGTTATTGCAGCTGCCATGAGTCCTCACGTCTGTCTGCCAGAGACCCGAAAAAGGGGATAGCCCTGACGACCAACCACAGACCCACACAAACATGCCAAACTACTACAGGTCTTGTCTGAAACCACAGCAGGGGATGGATGAACAGCAAATTAAACAAACCAGTCTGTCTGCACGGAGGTATTTCTGCAACGTCAAAAAAGGGATGTTCTCAAGGACCACGTCCATTCAAGGAATCCAGCTTTCACACTTTGGCTAGACTCCCACCCACAAAGATGTTCACCGCAGAATTCACACCCAAATAACAACACTACAGAGTACATGACATACTGCCAAACCCCTGAGACTGTGGGATATGCTTCTGTTTGACCAGTGGAGCGCATCAAACAGCGAGAGAGACAGCGAGAGAGACAGAGAGAGAAAGAGACAGAGAGAGAAAGAGACAGAGAGAGAAAGAGACAGAGAGAGAAAGAGACAGAGAGAGAGAGAGACAGAGAGAGAAAGACAGAGAGAGACAGAGAGAGAAAGAGACAGAGAGAGAAAGAGACAGAGAGAGAAAGAGACAGAGAGAGAGACAGAGAGAGAGAGAAAGAGACAGAGAGAGAAAGAGAGAGAGAGAGAAAGAGACAGAGAGAGAAAGAGAGAGAGAGAAAGAGAGAGAGAGAAAGAGACAGAGAGAGAAAGAGAGAGAGAGAAAGAGACAGAGAGAGAAAGAGACAGAGAGAGAAAGAGACAGCGAGAGAGACAGCGAGAGAAAGAGACAGCAAGAGAGACAGAGAGAGAAAGAGACAGAGAGAGAAAGACAGAGAGAGAAAGAGACAGAGAGAGAAAGAGAGAGAGAGAAAGAGAGAGAGAGAAAGCGAGAGAAAGAGAGAGAGAGAAAGAGACAGCGAGAGAAAGAGACAGCGAGAGAGACAGCGAGAGAGAAAGAGACAGCAAGAGAGACAGAGAGAGAAAAAGAGACAGAGAGAGAAAGAGACAGAGAGAGAAAGAGACAGAGAGAGAAAGAGACAGAGAGAGAAAGAGACAGAGAGAGAAAGAGACAGAGAGAGAAAGAGACAGAGAGAGAGACAGAGAGAGAGACAGAGAGAGAGACAGAGAGAGAGACAGAGAGAGAGACAGAGAGAGAGACAGAGAGAGAGACAGAGAGAGAGACAGAGAGAGAGACAGAGAGAGAGACAGAGAGAGAGACAGAGAGAGAGACAGAGAGAGAGACAGAGAGAGAGACAGAGAGAGAGACAGAGAGAGAGACAGAGAGAGAGACAGAGAGAGAGACAGAGAGAGAGACAGAGAGAGAGACAGAGAAAGAGATAGAGAAAGAGATAGAGAGAAGGAGAGAGAAAGAAGGAGAGAGAGAAAGAGAGAAAGAGAGAGACAGTAAGAGAGAGAGAGGGGGAGAGAAAGAGAGAGACAGTAAGAGAGAGAGAGGGGGAGAGAAAGAGAAGGAGAGAGAGAAAGAGAAAGAGAGAAAGAGACAGAGAGAGAGACAGTAAGAGAGAGAACGCACAAGAGTAAAAGGTAGAGAAAAAGAGAAAGCGAGAGGAAAACAGAGCTATAAGAAGAGAGAAAGAAGAGGCAGAGAGAGAGTCTACCTGCAGTTCAAACTTAACAAGTTGGAAGTGTTTTTGGTTTCTACTTACTGCTGTTAAGAGTGTACTTACATAGGTAGGGTGCCTGTCTACAGGCAGTGAGGGGGCGTGCAAGTGTAAAATGGGATGTGTTCGGGGCGGAGGAGGAGGGGTGGTGACGTCTGTATGACTGAAGCACCGCCTGGTGCCTCAGGGACCCTTTGGGAAAGAGATGTGGTCTTCCTGCCGATGAGGGACGTCCGTTTTTTTTTATTTTAAAGAAGAGAGAGAAACTTATTCGGCTTTGCATCTCCTGATTGAGGGGGCGTTCATATGGAATGGATATAGATGGGTGGAGGGGGTGGGGGGACTTTCACAAATGGACCAACACAGTGAAGGAAGGCCACATGTGAGAGCCACAGTTGGTGTGTACTCTAACACGCATGCATGCAGTGATGTGAGACTGACCCAGCTCTGCCACGACTGGGCAGTCAGGCGAGCAGGTGGGTCAGGGCAGGACCAGGCTGCCCAGGGGAGGAACAGGATGGCACACAGAAGTTCACCCGCCCCGCCCACCCCACCCCTGTCATGGAACCAAGCACCCTCCCACTCCCCCTAACGTGACCATACAGACACAGAGACTGCTCTTACCTTTTAACTGTTTGCGGATTTTGGTGAGGTCTGTCATCCACTTGAGGACCTTTGGGTTAGCTGCTCTATCTCCATGAGACGGCTTGGGGAAGTGGAGGACAGTGAATAGAAGTATCCAAGTCTAATGGTGAAGTATGACACTAGCGACAGTAACTATTCAATATTTCTTAACACTAACTTGTTCCTCATATTGAAGTATTTTTCTTACCTTGTAGTTCCTCTCGTTCTCAAACTGTTCCTCAAATTGTTTGATCTTCTTCTTGAGGCTCTGTAGTTTTTTGGTGAGCTGGTGGGAGACAGAGTCGTTCCTCAAACCGCTCTCTTTGGAACTGAAGGAGGCACGGCGAGGCCTAGATGAGGGGGACACAACGATGGAGGCAAGTGAGAGAGGAGGTGGTTGACCTGCACCTGCAGTATCAATGCAAAACCCCATCTATGCTCTACATACAGTGTGTAAAGCACATATCCTCCTTGAAACACTGCTTATACCGGAATCATAACGAATAATCGTAATGAGCCATAAGCAATCTGTTCATCAGCTAGAATAACTAAACAGGAAAACATCAAAGCTGCCTGTCATGTCTGTACAAATTATCATTCCGGATTTGTCAGTGTGTGTGTGGTCTCACCTCCCTAGGGAGTGGTGGGCTTTGGTGGGCGAGGTTGCGTCGGGGTCGGAGTGCTGCAGGAACCGTTGGCTGTGGCCAAAGTCCAGGAACCGGCGGGCCATGAGGGGGTGAGCGTCCTCCTCGTGGGGCAAGGGCACCATGCGCCCCGCCAGGGGGGACAGCTGGGCCTCGCCAGAGTCACTCTCGTCCTGCCATGACTTGTAGGCTGGCACTGGGTCTGGCCGGGACACAAAGATAAACACAGGTGAGTCTCGGAATGTAACATGAGTCATTGGATAAGTTGGAGAAAAATGTTACCATTGCCAGCACTGTAGCTCCAGGATCTAAAAGAGACAGGACACAAACACACAGATATACATATAATGTCCCGGGATAGGGCCAGGGAAAGCACACTGTCATTCTGGACACATCTAGAGACAGGAGAGAGAAGGATGGAGAGTTGGAAGACAGCCACAAAACACTTGTGGCCTGGTGCATCATTTGACACTTATAACGTGCACATAAATTGAATTACTGAGGGTGGAGTTTTGGGGATTTTCAGCACGCGGAAGTGGTGCACTGACACACATGAGGCAGTGAAGGGTCAAGCCTGGAGCAGGTGTGGGGCAGGAGAAGGTTTACTCTATGGGGCTAACGGGCCTTCCTCTCTGGAACTCTAAGATACTGGTGAGGTGTGATGAACTTGACTGACTCATTGTGTGATTAACAACAAAGAGAGTCAGCTAGCCCTAAGTGGGTCGCCCGGGAGGGAGATCGAGCTCTCTGGATTAGTCTCTCTGAAGGCCTGGATTACTAAAGAGAGGGAAGATGAGGGAGGAAGAGGGAGGGAAGGATGAATGAATGAAGATCTCCTACTTACCATGGCCTCTCCCTTGCAGGTGCATACGGTGCCTTCAGAAAGTATTCAGACCCCTTGACTTTTTCCACATTTTGTTACGTTACAGTCTTATTCTAAAATGTATTAAATAGTTCTTTCCCCCTCATCACATTACACACAATACTCCATAATGACAAAGCAAGAACAGGTTTTTCGAAATGTTTGCAAATTAATACAACAGTTAAAACTGAAATACTACATTTACATAAGTATTCAGACCCTTTACTCAATACTTTGTTGATGCTCCTTTGGCAGCGATTATAGTCTTGAGTCTTCTTTGCTATGACGCTACAAGCTTGGCACACCTGCATTTGGGGAGTTTCTCCCATTCTTCTCTGCAGATCCTCTCAAGCTCGGTGAGGTTGGATGGGGAGCATCGCTGCACAACTATTTCAGGTCCCTCCAGAGATGTTAGATCGGGTTCAGGTCCAAGCTCTGGCTGGGCCACTCAAGGACATTCAGAGACTTGTCCGAAAGCAACTCCTGCATTGTCTTGGCTGTATGCTTAGGGTCATTGTCCTGTTGGAAGGTGAATGTTCGCACCAGTCTGAGGTCCTGATCGCTCTGGAGCAGGTTTTTATCCAGGATCTCTGTACTTTGCTCCATTCATATTTGACTCGATCCTGACTAATCTCCCAGTCCCTGCCGCTGAAACCCATAGTATACCCATAGTATAATGCTGCCACCACCATGATTCATCGTAGGGATGGTGCCAGGTTTCCTCCAGACATGACACTTAGCATTTAGGCCAAAGAGTTAAATCTTGGTTTCATCAGATCAAAGAACCTTGCTGAGCTCAATTTCGAGTCTCAAAGGGTCTGAATACTTACGTAAATAAGGTATCCGTTTTTTATTTTTTAATACATTTGCAAAAATTTCTAAAAACCTGTTTTTGCTTTGTCAATATGGGGTATTGTGTGTAGATTGCTCAGCAAAGTGTTTTATTGAATACATTTTAGAATATGGCTGTAACGTAACAAAACATGGAACAATTCAAGGGGTCTGAATACATTTTGAAGGCACTGTACATGTGAAGTCTATGAGGGGGAGATGGTTTAGGAATGGTGCTAATGCAGTATGGAGAGAGGGAGAGGGAGAGCGATATAGCAGATAACACCGCCGTGAGCTGAGGTTTGAGGCAACCAGCTGGAGCTTATGCTACTTTCTAACACACTTTCATACCTAGCTACCACAACCCATCATTCAAATCATTTGCATCCAGGTTTACTTGAAAATGCATTTTGTTTCGTTTCAACTAACTTCACTCTATCACTCTCCTAACTGTCCCCGGTGGAACATTGGTCTATAAAGCACAAAACAACAACGGCGAGAAAGTTACCTTCCCACTGGTTGTGGGGGAAGATGCGGCTGAGTTGGAGGTGGTGCGAGCTGGCAGGGTGGTAGGGGTACCCCTTGGCCTCTGTGTTGGGGTTCTGGTCACACTCATCAGAGTCCTGGATGGAGAGAGTGTGTGAGAGAGGGAGAGAGATAAATAGGAGGGTTAGACAGTGTTCAATACACATTAGTCATGTGAAGAAGAAAAGAAGGGGTTGTCAGACACTTACACAGGTGATGAGATCAGCCTGGTCCATCTTGTCACAGGATTGGCTTTCTTGCCTGCAACAAGAGAGAGGGAGAGACATGAGTACTGGCCGGTTTGAAATGCGTTTTTTGCTATGGCTATTGAACACAACGCATTATGCACAATGCATCATAGTGACCATTGATCAGCTGACTGATGACTACCGACAGGCTTTTGTGCGTGTACGCTTGCTTCATGTTCATGATGAGCTGAGGGAGGACAAAACCCTCTCCAACTGATTAGAATAGACAGCGTGTCAAGTGTCCTCCACTCAGCAGCACAAGAAAGTCTCATCAACAGAAGAACGCCTCACCACAGCAAAGTCAAACTTTTCAAAGCCATGCTATTGCTGTTTGTGTTGTACATAACTAAACAAAACCGCAACAAAATCCCCAAGTCCCGATTAGCATACAACAGTATGATTAGCTTGTTTCATTGAATGCCAGCCATCAACCTTCTCTGGGAAGGCAGGAAATAAACTAGACAGCAAAGCCTGGCATTTAAGCAGTTGAGGTAATTGTGCTGTGTAGCAATACTGTTAAACGGTTTAAAGCCAACCTGGCAGTGTTGATATTGTTCTCTGCATCTACAAGAGCCTCTGCGGCATCCAGGTCCATTCCAGAACTCTCCTCCAGGATGGCGCCTTGGGAGTCACAATCCTCGACCTCCTAGGAGGAAAAACACGCAGAAACAACATATCAAGTATTAGATTGATGTAATTTCTTGATCACAATTGACTCATTGAAGAACATCCACTTGCCAAGCATAAAAACCAACATGAAAAGGTACCCTGGAACCGTACCCATGTAGACTATCAAACAGAGGCTGCATCAACAGCAAACATAAATAAAATAAAATAGTTATATTGAGACGCTAGCTTGAATTCCTGGAGGGCGGCCTCCCTTTTTTTTTTTTTTACTGAGTAGGTGGAGATGGACCTGGTTTAACTGCATACAGTGTGTGTATGTATGTATGTGGGTATGTATGTATGAGAGGGGTGGGAGGAGTATTTGAGGTCTGAACAGATGTTGCTGTCATTCTTTGGGGGGAAGCAGACTATTTAAAAAGAGGGTGACCCAATTCATAGAGGGTCCCACCTCTGGGCTGAGGGGCCGTGGAGCCCAGCCAGCAGCCAGGTCTGTGGTGGTGAAGAATTGGAGGAGAGGGTGGGCAGATGTCAGCGGAAACTAGCTGCCATTTTATCTAGCGTTCAGCCAGCCTCTATCCAAGGTTAACAGCCAGGAGAGCTATCCCCAATCCATGACCTGTAATTTTATGCTATATAGGCTAAATCTGATTCTGTGTAGGATGTCTAAAGTTCATGGAATTGTCTCTTATCGCTTATCTATTATGATGTTACCAAGATGGACTGGCTGTGCTCGGGGAGAACAGAAGACAGTCTGTATCTGACAAGGGATCCCTTGTCCCCCACCACCTCGGCCCTCCAAAGAGAATGACATCTTTGTTATGGGTCACACAAAACCTTGTAATAAAGTGATAGCCCCTATTCAGCGACAGGGCTCGCTCGGTATGGTAAATGTTCAATATTCTGTTTACGGCCAGAGGTTGTGGAGTTGTTTGTCTGGGATGTGTGTGTCGCTCTCCAGTGACCTGGAGTGACTGACTGACTGTATAACGGACCTGTGGGCTGTGTTCAGAGTGGCTCTCTGTCTCTGGGGCTGACAGGGGACTGCTTGCGGGGCCCTCCTTACTCGTACACGGGCCCTCCTCTCCATGGCCATCAAATGGCCCTGGCCCCATCACCCGCTTTGCACTGGGGCCCGCGCTGTGGAAACCAAACAAGTCATTAACTAAGCAACTATCAGCATCGCACTGCGGTAACATGAACTTTCTGGAGCTGCCTGCCACCCAGTGTTAGGCAACAGTATGGGTGACAAGGGAACGCATGTTAGTGTGTGTTGCTAAAGTGAGTATGTTCGTATGAACATGGATACATGTACATGTGTGAAAACATTTGCATCGTGTATGGACATTATGTGCGTGTAGTGTGAGATTGAGCACAAGTGTGTGTGTGTTCACTGCTCACCCTTGGCTCTCATAGCTGCTGATCTCCTGGTCGATGGAGCTCTTGAGGTCAAAGAAGTGCTGTTCCACCGCGGCGCGGATGGTCCGCTCTATAATGCTGCGGAAACAACACAGGCACAACGTATTAACTTCTGTTGCCAAAGTAAGAACCCTCTGAATCCATCTAATAAGAAACATTAGCAGTGGCGTTAAACCGCTCGGCGACCCATTTCCTGCTTTCTGGCACGTTTAATAAGGTCAAGCAGGGAACTCTGACTAAAAAAGGGAACAGCCCTGTGCTCTAGAGTCCTGAGATACATAAATCCAGCACTATCTGAACTAAGCACCAAAACTCCCTTCTCATTTAGCTGTACTGAACTCTACTGTATTCTTTGGCTTCTGAAGTTTAAACCCACGGATAAAGGCTTAGCTTTAGTGAACAAACACGGGACTGTGTAGTCTGTAAAATCTAGCTGGAAGCTATAGCCTAGTGAATGCATTACTAGTCCTGATGCTAGCCACCAGCTATAGCTAATGCATAAGGTTTACTATGCCTGAAGTTAGCCACCAGCGTATAGCTAATACATAAGATTTACTATGCCTGAAGCTAGCCACCAGCTATAGCTAATGCATTACTAGCCCCAAAGTTAGCCACCAGCTAAAGCATTAGTCTACTACTCCTGGAGCTAGCCACCAGCTGTTGTACATTGCGCAAGCCTCCTGAAGCTACAGTACAGTGGCGACCAGTCAACAGCATCACTCGCTCCTTCTCTACACCCACAGAGGAACCAGAGAAGGCTTGTCATGTGATGGATGTGCTCAAGTCTCAATGTTTTGTGACGCAAATGGTTTGGTGATGGGTTGACATGGCTTGCTCCTCCCCCTCCCGTTCCCTTCAACTCCTCCTTGGTGGATTAGCAATCAGTTTTTATCTATGTCTTTGACCCAGACTAACCTGAAAGCGGTTTACACTTTTTGGGATCCTTTGATTTCACACTTGATTTAGTGCATTAAGGTATGGCAGAAATTGTATTTTTTGGGGAACGTTGTAGCTAAGTACTTACTCTGCAGATCCTGGAAGAACGCTGATGGGGGAGATGTGTGAACTGAGAGGAAACAGAAAGCAACATTAGAACATCATGTACCACCTACTCGCCTCCGTCCTCCCTGGTCAACCAGGACCTTCCCTTCTCTGAGTGTATTCCATTGGAAACTCTGAGCAGTGGAGTGACTCATCAGGTCATGGCCTCAGTTCAGCTGGGTCCTAATCTGGGCCCGTTATGCAGCAGTTCTACCTAAGGAGGGAAAGTACATCCAAAGGGCCGGGTATCAAGGGAGTTCACACACCTCTAGAGAGTACTGCATGAGAGCACGCACACACGCATGTTCTTTCCTTATGTCACTCAATTCACGCCTCTCAATAGCTACTCCCAGGCACCGCCAAGGGTGTGCAGTGTGCGGGCACACAGGATGGGCTGGCGGGTAGGCAGCGCCCCATTTACTGTAAATAGCGTCCCCTTTCTGTACCCGCCACACAAAAACAGGGACCATTCCATTGATGTGGGCAAATGTCAAACAGGACACAGCCTGCCTCTCATCAGGCAGTGCCGTTGCTTGTGACAGGAAGAAGGGGCCGGTTGATTCAGCAGTCTTGCGCTTGTCCGCCTCATAAACAATGCCAGGAATCTGTGCTTGCATAACGCACTGGCCCTGCTGGTTATCCCGCTGCTGTTAACACCCGTGTTGTGTTTAGCGGTTTCCTTTGGGGGTGAGGGCAACCAACAGGGCACCTCGGGGGGACTGGCGCTCTAAAAGGTTGATATTGACAAGGTGGGTCAACTCCTCACGCAAGCAACACAAACAAACACGCACAAAGTTTAACTGTAGTATGGTGTTGGCATATTCCTGTCAACAGTTCCATCCACCAGTGTATAGTTAGGATGAGTCCATCTATTAACCAGCTAAACCTGGGAGATGGCTGCTACCTAGAGACCGTCTGGCCTGCCCCATCTTATGCTATCCCACTGGGCCCTTAGTTAGGCTACTGCTTTGAAACCACTGACAGTAGGGAATATCAGACTCAGACCCGCCATAGAATGTTAGAACGTGTGGTCCATCTCCAGTATCGCTTTTCACAGCCAAGGCCCAACAGGACCTACATATGCCAATAGGATTCAGAGTGCTCCCTATCTAGTGTTAAAGATACATCCCTTTGGCTCACACCTCAGTCTCTGCATCTGCCCAGCAGCTCAAATCACATCCATAGCACCTTAATTATTTACACAGTCACCCCTCCCCCTCTTCTTGTTTACTGAGAAAAAGGCAGCGCTCGGATTCCGCACTGACTGACATTGTGTCCTTGAAGAGCTGTACAGAGCCGTACAGTGAGATAGTGCAGTAAGAGGCATTAAACACTGAAGCCTCAGGCTGTCAGACAACACACAGACCAGACGCCCACCATCACACCTCCTGTTCTGATAGTTAAGTTAAACATACAGCTCGACCCTGTGAGAAGAGTCACGTAAAAGTTCCAGCACACCTCCACATTGATGCCTGCATTTGGACTTTAGCCAGTGAAATTGCCAGTATGGATCAATAGAGAAAGAGAGTTGAATATTTGTCTACCAATTTTAGATGACATAACACCATTCCATCTCACCGACTCCAAGGTAGTAGTCATTTTAGAGTCAGCAATGTTCTGTAAGTCGAACCTTCTCGCTCTGCCTTGGAAACAATGAGAGCGCACTGTTGGATGTGGCCACACACAGGCCAGCGAGCACAGCACAGGGATATCTGTTACTGCATATCTCCCTCTCAAACACTCTGGGTTATTCTATTACTTGTTCTGAATCAGATCAGACTCACTCAGATCAGGCCTGATTCCCAGGCTGTGGAGAAATCAGTTTGTGTGACTAGACTGAACACCAGCCAAGGTTTTTGGAGTCAGAGACAAAAAAAGCTTTACCAGCTTTTAATAAGCCCTGGAGTGCCTCACGCAATCGGCTAACCTAATGAGGTGGAATAACCGTACCAGCTTTGCCAAAGTGATTTGGATAAGGAGGAATGTCATATAATCTGCCACATAGCTCTTTGTAGTATGGCGACCTGACCTCAGGGCAAAGGGCTCTAGTGGTAGGTCAGACCAGTGTTTTCCTTTCAAAATAGAGGTAGCTTAACAGCGTCTGGCCTAGTCACGTCATGGAGAACCATGGTATGACAGATAGGGATATAATTGCAGTAAGATGAATCTTAAGGGAACTGCTGATGCCTATTGTGGACTTCTGGTCCACTGACTAAGGCCGTTACATAACAGTCCGTATTTCCTTCCACTAATAAGGTTACTTAACAGTGCCGGATGAAGAGATGTCCTAGGATACCACAGCCTGACTGGTAACACCAACAGGAGTTCAGTAAGGTAGCTAGCTGAGGACCTACTGATGTCTATTGCTGTTCTAATGAGAGATCAGTGAGTGTTCTGCTATCCAACTAAAAGATCACCAGAGGCAAAGCTCCAGGAAACCGCAAGCTTCCTCCAACTCCGCAATTTAGCTTCATCATCCCATAGTCAGCTGTCATATGAACACATACTGTAAACACACACACACACCTGCTATTAGTATGAGTGGCTGAGTCGCAGCAGTAGAAGAGGTAGCCAGGTAGTTGTGATGCAGCAGAGTTTCTCTGCTCAGCACTGCGTCTGTAGGTTATGTCCTGGTTCTGGCAGAGAGTAGCGCCGCAGTGTGCTTGCCATACATCACAGTTTCAGCGGGTACTTCAAGAAAAGCCCACACACTCTCTACCAGGCATCACTCTTCAGCTCGTAAACACCTGTTTTACCCTTGATACACTACCTCCGTGTATTAAAGTTAAAACGTGTCGGTTACGCAGACTAGCATCCTCCCGTGAGATTTGTAGAATTAGTCAGTCAATCTTAAACACCCCTCCCCCTCACGATGTAATACGAACCCTTAACAAGTTCATCCGTAAAGGTTAACAGGTCATGCATGACCCATCAGAGATACCATGGGGCTGCATTAAGTTATCATAAAACATCATACGCCACAAATAGCCTCGCATCCCCACATACTGAATACATCTCAAATTGAACATGACAATGTACACACACTGTTACAATCCCCCCCATGGCTTTACCTGAGCAGCAGAATTTCACACGCCATTTTCACCGGTTGTCGGTTCAGCTTGGTTAGTCGTGTTGTTTTGTTTATCAAGCCTGACGTTTTTTTGGTGGGTTCTCTGGTTATCCAGACTGAGCACTTATTGGCGATAAAGTCTGTATGAGAAGGTCGAAGAGCAAAACCTGACTCCCTGGGTACATATTGTGGAGAGCTCTGTCCACAGCTGGCTTGCTGCGTCGTGTTGGGCTCGGGACTCTCTGCTGAAAAGTGCTGCAGTAAACAATCCAGAACCCTGCTCAAATACAGGGCTGCTTGACGCAACCGGGCAACCAACACCACTGGCCAATCACCTGACCCGAGGGGGGCAGGCTTCCCCAACCAACGGCCAGTAAAAACTGACTATAACACAGCAGCCCCCACCACCTGTCATCCACTGGCTTTTATATAACCTGCACATCACCCGTATGTCCGCTTGGTACCCACTGACATCCTATTCAATCATAGCCCAATGACTGGGCTGGCTCACTGACAGGGCTGGCTTTTTAATAGCTCTGACTGGAGCTCACCTAGGGGGACAGGGTGGCTTCTGGCCACACCCACACACTGAATCACAGGCCCTCTTGAGCAGTTTACTTCTGCATGCTCAAATCTATGTTTGTCTCTGAGTGAACACACACACACAGTTACACATCACATACATCCTGAGTAAGGTCACAGGACTGTCTGAACTGAAGATGACAGTTCAGTGAGTGCCATGTGTTCTGAGAATGCTTCACTGTGTCCACTAGCAGGAAGAGGGCCAGGTTTGCTCTTAATCCTATCTTGCTTGACCCATTTATCATTGCCACAGTTAAGTTGCGATAAAAGTAATCTTTCCTGGGTGGAAAGTGTGTCAGAACTCCTAGGAATGTAAGATGAGAAGCCTGTCCAAGTACTGTGGCTGAGAACTGATAATATATGTTATGTTTGTTATCTAGGTCGCATAGACATACTCCAAGCAGTGTAGTACCTGCCTATCAGAGCAATATATTTGAAATACAGTATATGGTGCCGGTGCCTATAGCCTTGACAAGGTAGTGAGATGAGGTAATAAGGTTGTGAGGGGGCAGTAAGAAATAACTAAGATGTGAAGGGGATGGGAGGTAGCTGAGAGCAGTGGACATAAAATGATCAGCTACTCAAAATAAAGCAAGGAGTGGGTATATGGGATAGAAGTAGTAGGAGGCACTTGTTTTGATGGGCACAGGCCACGACAGGAGCAGGTGTCCACCTTGAAGGGTGCTGTTAACCATGTAAACATCTGGCTGTGTGTCCATGATGAGTGCTGGACTATCACTCAAACGCGCTCATGAAAGAGACAGCAAGAGTTCCGTTGACACATAAGAGCGGCAGGTTTCTGTGGCATGCAGTGGCCTGAAAACCCCCATAAATAATGTCCACAGGCTCTTCAGGACAAGTCTGGCGGGAATAGATGGACTATGACACGGAGAACAGGTTGGACCCAGGGGCTGTTGATCCTCTGGTTCTGACGCAGTCCCAAATGGCACCCTAGTCCCTATATAGGTGGTCCCTGGTCAAAATGTGTGCACTCTAGGGAAAAGGGTGACATTTGGGACAAAGCCACTGGCTAGGTTTACAGGGCTGCCTGGCCTGGTAGTGTTGTGAGGGAAGGCACGCAGGCTGACACTCACGAGTTGGAGAGGTGAAAGGGTGAGAGAAGGAGGACAGGTGGAGGGTAGGAGGGAGGTCTGTGACCCTGCTTTCCTCCCTCAGACAGTCATTATGGAGAAAACACCTGTTCACACATTCCCCTGTCTCAAACCTCGCCAAACAGCGTGTCTCTAGGACGCTAGTCTTCATCACTGGAGTTTATTTTTGTGCCCCATGAAAGACTTTCCATGGAGCAGGGAACAGGATGTATGATGGACGGTCCAACAGGTTTATATTTAGATTTGATGGGAGCTGTCGCTGGCAGGCTTAATGGCTATCAAGGCTCGGCACAAACAAGTCAGCAAAGCCTGCACTTTCTCCCTCTGACTAGGGTTGCAGAGGGAGGATAGATTACTGGAAACTTTAGAAGTTCACCAGTAAACTACCAAAATTGTTGTATCTTTCAAAGATGTTATGTAATAAAGTGTAGGTCCAAAATGCTTCTGAACAGCTTCTAACCCCAAGACTGTTGAACAATTTATTAAAATGGCCATCCGGACAATTTACATTGCAACCCCCCGCCTCTTTCATTTTCACACTGCTGCTACTCGCTGTTTATTATCTATGCAGTCACACTTTACCCTTACCTACATGTACAAATTACCTCAACTAACCTGTACCTCCTCACATTGACTCGGCACCCCCTCTATATAGCCTCGTTATTTTTACTTTGTGTTACTTTTTTTTACTTTAGTTTATTCAGTAAATATTTTCTTAATTTCTTGAACTGCATTGTTGGTAAGGGCTTTTAAGTAAGCATTTCATGGTATGGTCTACATCCGTTGTATTCAGCGCATGTGATAAATACAAATTTGATTTTACATCGAGTAGCCCTTTTGGGAACTTCAGATTATCACAGGTATATAATTATCTCTGGCCCTGTGTGGCATTATGTCAAATATATTACAATGAAATAAAATGAAAAAGCTGCAAAACATTATTCTAAATATAAACCATCAACTTAGTGAATAGCATTGGTGTTTAACATGATGGTTTAAGCAAATGATTCTTTATATACAGTACCAATCAAAAGTTTGGACACACCTACTCATTCAATGCTTCTTATTTTTGACTATTTTCTACATTGTAGAATAATAGTGAAGACATCAAAACTATGAAATAACACATATGGAATCATGTATTAACCAAAAACGTGTTGAACAAATCAAAATATATTTTATATTTGAGATTCTTCAAAGTAGCCACCTTGATGACAGCTTTGCACACTCTTGGCATTCTCTCAACCAGCTTCATGAGGTAGTCCCCTGGAATTCATTTCAATTAACAGGTGTGCCTTGTTTTAAAGTTAATTTGTGGAATTTCTTTCCTTCTTAATGCAATCAGTTGTGTTGTGAAAAGGTAGGGGTGGTATACAGAAGATAGCTCAAATAAGTAAAGAGAAACGACAGTCCATCATTACTTTAAGACATGAAGGTCAGTCAACTTTGAACATTTCTTCAAGTGCAATTGCAAAAACCATCAAGCACCATGATGAAACTGACTGTCACCAGGACCGCCAAAGGAAAGGAAGACCGAGTTACCTCTACTGCAGAGGATAAGTTCATTTGTTACCAGCCTTAGAAAATGCAGCCCAAATAAATGTTTCACAGAGTTCAAGAAACAGACATCTCAAAATCAACTGTTCAGAGGAGAAATCGGGCCTTCTTAGTTGAATTGCTGCAAAGAAACCCTTACTAAAGGACACCAATAATAATAATAATAATAATAATAATAATAATAATAATAATAATATACTTGCTTAGGACAAGAAACATGAGCAATGGACATTAGACCAGTGAAAATTTGTCCTTTGGTCTGATGAGTCCAAATTTTAGATTTTTGGTTCCAACCACCGTGTCTTTGTGAGACGCAGAGTAGCTGAAGAGATCGCTGCATGTGTGGTTCCCACCGTGAAGCATGGAGGTGGTGGTGTGACTGTGCTTTGCTGGTGACACAGTCAGCGATCTATTGAGACTTCACGGCATACTTAACCACCATGGCTACCACAGCAATCCCATCTGGTTTGTGCTTAGTGGGACCATCATTTGCTTTTCAACAGGACAATGACCCAACACACCTTCAGGCTATATGAGGGCTATTTGACCAAGAAGGTGAGTGAAGGAGTGCTGCATCAGATGACCTGGCCTCCACAATCCCCCGACCTCAACCCCATTGAGATGGTTGGGGATGACTTGCAACACAGAGTGAAGAAAAAGCAGCCAACAAGTGCTCAGCATATGTGGGAACTCCTTCAAGACAGTTGGAAAAGCATTCCAGGTGAAGCTGGTTGAGAGAATGCCAAGAGTGTGCAAAGCTGTCTTCAAGACAAAGGATGGTTACTATGAAGAATCTCATACATTTAAAAAATGTAAACACTTTTTTGGTTACTACATGATTCTTAATAAAAAATAGTAAAAATAAAAGAAAAATCCTTTAATGAGTAGGTGTGTCCAAACATTTGATTGGTACTGTATATGAATACTTTAATTCAAGTATAGTTGACCAAAATTACAAAAGATTATGGTAAATTACCGGTAGCTTTGCAACCCTATCAATGACCGAACCACATCGTACATGACCAATCAAGTGTTATTGTTGATCAATGACTACCTTCATGATTTCATAAGCAAGTGCGTCTACCAAATAATTTTTAAAAAATACAACATTTAAGACATTTATAAAATTACATAATACCACAAATTCCATCAAAGGCAGAGCTGTAACTGCATAATCCCCGGCATCACAGCAATAGTTGTGGGGGATACAGGCAGCTGCCAATTCTGTTGGTTGCCATTTAATCTCTGTTAATTTCAGTGCTTGCCCCAACTCCACCCTTCTATCTACATGTGTCTGTCTGGAACTGGGCCCTAATTCTGCAGCAGCTGCCACCCAAAGCCTTTCCCTATCCCCCCAAGCGGTTAAAGTGTTGGGCCGGTTCAAATCACCCAAGCCGAAAAGGTAAACAAATATGCCAATGTGCCCTTGAGCAAAGGCACTTAGCTCTAATTGCTCCTGTAAGTCACTCTGGATAAGAGTGTCTGCTAAATGACAAAAATGTAAATGTAAAGTCCAGCCACCACCCAAAGCCCCTTAACCTTTACAGAACAACCAGGACAAGCACATATATTGCATTCAGAAAGTATTCAGACCTCTTGACTTTTTCCATATTTTGTTACGTTTCAGACAAATCCTAAAATTGAATAAACAATTTTTTACCCCCTCAGCAATCTACACATAATACCCGAAAGTCACTCTGACATAGTTCTCCCATATCCACAGAGGAACTCTGGAGCTATCTCTGCAGCACTCGACCAGTCAGGCAAGGCTTTTTGGTAGAGTGGCCAGACGGAAGCCACTCCTCAGTACAAGGCACATGACAGCCTGCTTGGAGTTTTCCAAAAGGCACCTAAAGGACTCTGACCATAAGAAACAGGATTCTCTGGTCTGATGAAAACAAGATTGAACTCTTTGGCCTGAATGCCAAGCGCCACGTCTGGTGGAAATCTGGCACCATCCCTATAGCGAAGCATGGGGGTGGCAGCATCATGCCATGGGGATGTTTTTCAGCGGCAGTGACTGGAAGACCAGTCAGGATCGAGGGAAAGATGAACGGAGCAAATTACAGAGAAATCCTTGGTGAAAATCTGCTCCAGAGTGCTCAGGACCTCAGACTGAGGTGAAGGTTCACTTTTCAACAGGGCAATGACCCAAAGTACACAGCCAAGACAACGCAGGAGTTGCTTCCGGACAAGTCTCTGAATGTCCTTGAGTGGCCCAGCCAGAGCCCGGACTTGAACCCGATCAAACATCTCTGGAGAGACTTGAAAATAGCTGTGCAACGATGCACCCCAACCAACCTGACAGAACTTGAGAGGAACTGCAGAGAATAATGTGAGAAACTCCCCAAATACAGGTGTGCCAAGCTTGTAGCATCATACCCAAGAAGACTGGAGGCTGTAATCGCTGCCAAAAATGCTTCAACAAAGTACTGCGTAAAAGGTCTGAGAACTTAAGTAAATTTGATGTTTTTATTTTTTAAATAAATTTGCTAAAAATTCTTGAAAAAAATAGTTTTTTCTTTGTCATTATGGGTATTGTGTGTAGATTGATGAGGTGGGGGAAAATGATTTAATCAATTTCAGAACATAACAAATTGTGGAAAAATTCAAGGGGTCTGAATATTTTCCCAAAGCACTGTACATACACCCCCACAGTTCATGTCTGACTCCTTGGTGACATGATTCAGAAGCCGGAGGCACAGAGTGAGAGGTCAAGTTAGCCGAAAAGGGCCTTCTCGGTCCTTGTTTGGCATACCATAAAGTGTTAAACACTGCAGCAGTAGAGTGGGAAAACAATAGCCCAGAAGCGAGTGCCAACCCACCAGTGTCATGGTTGTTTTTCAACTCCCATGTGGGTCCAAATCAAGTCTATTGTGTGTATGGTTTGGGAAACAACCAGTAAAGACTGGTAACAAATACAGTGAGATCCAAATGTATTGGGACAGTGACATATGTTGTTGTTTTGGCTCTGTACTCTAGCACTATGGAGTTCAAATTATACAATGACTATGAGGTTAAAGTGCAGACTTTCTGTACTTAGTCCAACCATTTTAGGGGACCAAAAGTATTGGGAAAGATTCACTTGTATGTAATGTTCTCTCAAATATTTTGGGTCATTGAGCAAATGTTTGGTCTTGTGAGCATACACGTGAGAATTGTGTTCCCTTACAGTTTTAGACAGTAGCTAATAGGCTATTGTGGTTATTTGAACATAATGTTGGCCTACCAACACCACCAATGGTGCAAATCCCATAACATTTTCACATGGAAATAGCTTTTGATTTCTATGATATAGCCTACCGTGGCCTATATGTGGTGTTCAATGCAGGCCTACGTTGCATGAGACTTAAGTTTACATTATGAAGGGCTTGACATTAATTCATTTTTTACTTGATTTATAACACCATGGGCCAAATAGGTGACTGTAAATTGTATTGTATGATGCAAGAAACCACTTTACAAAATACTATTTATTACTGTTATAGCATACAGAGAATAACAATATTCAAGCCTGTCTCAAAATACAACACTGCCCCTTTAATTAAGACATTAGCTTTTTACCTGACTGCCTTTTCAAAGACAAAATGTGTAGGCTACATTTCAAGCTATGTTCTTGTAGGAAGCACTAACTCCCCATTGCTGACTTATATACGTCATTGGACACTGTGCTATCAAACCTCCAAACGAGCTTCAATGCCATACAGCACTCCTTCCGTGGCCTCCAACTGCTCTTAAACGCGAGTAAAACCAAATGCATGCTTTTCAACTGATCGCTGCCTGCACCCGCATGCCCGACTAGCATCACCACCCTGGATGGTTCCGACCTTGAATATGTGGACATCTATAAGTACCTAGGTGTACTTAGGTGGCTAGACTGCAAACTCTCCTTCCAGACTCACATCAAACATCTCCAATCAAAAATCAAATCAAGAGTCGGCTTTCTATTCCGCAACAAAGCCTCCTTCACTCACGCTGCCAAGCTTACCCTAGTAAAACTGACTATCCTACCGATCCTCGACTTCGGCGATGTCATCTACAAAATGGCTTCCAACACTCTACTCAGCAAACTGGATGCAGTCTATCACAGTGCCATCCGTTTTGTCACTAAAGCACCTTATACCACCCACCACTGCGACTTGTATGCTCTAGTCGGCTGACCCTCACTACATATTCGTCGCCAGACCCACTGGCTCCAGGTCATCTACAAGTCCATGCTAGGTAAAGCTCCGCCTTATCTCAGTTCACTGGTCACGATGGCAACACCCATCCGTAGCACGCGCTCCAGCAGGTGTATCTCACTGATCATCCCTAAAGCCAACACCTCATTTGGCCACCTTTCGTTCCAGTACTCTGCTGCCTGTGACTGGAACGAATTGCAAAAATCGCTGAAGTTGGAGACTTTTATCTCCCTCACCAACTTCAAACATCAGCTATCCGAGCAGCTAACCGATCGCTGCAGCTGTACATAGTCTATAGGTAAATAGCTCACCCATTTTCACCTACCTCATTCCCATACTGTTTTTATACTGTTTTTATTTATTTACTTTTCTGCTCTTTTGCACACCAATATCTCTACCTGTACATGCCCATCTGATCATTTATCACTCCAGTGTTAATCTGCAAAAATTGTATTATTCGCCTACCTCCTCATGCCTTTTGCACACATTGTATATAGACTGCCCATTTTTTCTACTGTGTTATTGACTTGCTAATTGTTTACTCCATGTGTAACTCTGTGTTGTCTGTTCACACTGCTATGCTTTATCTTGGCCAGGTCGCAGTTGCAAATGAGAACTTGTTCTCAACTAGCCTACCTGGTTAAATAAAGGTGAAATAAATAAAAATAAAAAATAAATAAGTGGCTAGTAACTCACTAACTAGCAAAGAATATCAACAAATGTGCACACGCGTGGATCTGCTCTCTGAACTGATCTCCGTTGCTCTCTGGCTCTTCATATTGTGTTTAGAACCATTCCATTCTTATTTATTTACAATAAAAAAGTGACTCCAAAATAACAATACATTATTTACCATTCATTTAAAATTGGGCAAAAATAAATTGGAAACAACGAAAGCAAACAGCAAAATGCATCCAACAAGTTTGTAGTCACAAGCTTGATGTAATCATTGCATGCTAGGAATATGGGACCAAACTAAGCTTTTGACTACACAAGTGAATTTGTCCCAATACTTTAGGTACCCAAAAATAGGGGGGACTATGTACCAAAAGTGCTTCCTAAACAGTTCACCCAATATGGATGAAAATTACCTTCAAATTAAAGCTGAGTCTGTACTTTAACCTTGTAGTTACTGTATAATTTCAAATCCAAAGTGCTGGAGTAGAGACAAAACTGTCACAGTCCCAATACTTTGAGAACTCACTGTATGTGCGGTGTGCTGTGGGGTGTGTCACTGTCTCAAGCCTTTCTAGCCATGTAGACTATTTCCCCCTGCCATGGTGCATGTGGCTGTCTGTTTGTGTGGATTAGGGATTAATGGGTTTAATCACCTTAACCCTTTACACTGGTGAGAATGGGCCTATATGGATAGGGCTAAATTTAAATGTTTCTTACAGAAAAAATATGAAAAGCATATGCATATCCATGGTAGCAATTGAAAGGGAACAGTTAGGAGATTACGGAAAATTATTAGACCAAAACGTGAGGACTACAGTTCACCTGACAACTGAATCCACACATTACACTGTTGATTTTATGTGCAATTTACTGTACTTATTGCCACATTTGTTGATACCAACATCTGAAAATACTCTGGATACATTCAGTAAAATTCTAAGAATATTCATGGAAAATATGGGATAGGTGCAACATAAGAAATTATAAGGGTTTGAGTGAGAGGACTAACTGGGATCTCAAAGTGGCCACACACACACACACACACACACACACACACACACACACACACACACACACACACACACACACACACACCTCCAAAGTGTGCACAGTTCCTAAGTAATTTCAATGCACCTTTACTCCTAGTTCTCCTTCTCCGTTGATGAGCTAGAGCAAGCACACTTGTAGTCGTTTTGGTTGGAACACAACCCTGCCTCCCCGCCATTGTTTATGAAATCCCAAAACGGTCCATTCTAAATCTCAATCTGGGTCAGGTGGGCATCAACCGATAGTAATTTTGATGCGCATAGAAAGGAGTCATGAGCGCATTCAGGTGCGTGTGACGGCCATTTTTCTTCACAATAAACAAACATGGGCTCGTTCTGTTCAGAACAACCCAGGGTATGATAGCATGTCATCTTGTAACAGTACATCAAACATAGTGATCATAAACATTGACAATGTATATGACAGTTTTATCCTATGGAAATTGCAAATTTGGACTAAAGGGTGTTTGGCTTGCTTGTGCGACATCAACGCAGTATTTATTATAATCCTCAACGTCTCACTTAAAAAATACTTAGAGTCCTCTTCATTTCAAGTATTTCCCTCACTCAGAAATTAAATGTGCAAAAGCTGCCAAATTAGCAGGAGGGAGGGGTCAACTTCTTGTTTTGCAAGGTGCTCAAGTTCAGAACAGCGCTGGGAAGCGCAGTTCTGACTTCATGTATATTGCAGCATGTTACTGTACAGCCAAAACATATGTCTAGGATGTTGGGAAAGTTGTGGGAAAATATCAAATGCATACAACAGTGGTTCCATAATAAAAATGTTTAAACGTAAAGACGAGGATGAAACATTTAGCTTAAAAGTTGATACACTATGAATATTTCACATTACAAGTACACAAATACACTGCTCAAAAAAATAAAGGGAACACTTAAACAACACAATGTAACTCCAAGTCAATCATACTTCTGCGAAATCAAACTGTCCACTTAGGAAGCAACACTGATTGACAATAAATTTCACATGTTTTATTTTACCTTTATTTAACCAGGTAGGCTAGTTGAGAACAAGTTCTCATTTGCAACTGCGACCTGGCCAAGATAAAGCATAGCAGTGTGAGCAGACAACAGAGTTACACATGGAGTAAACAATTAACAAGTCAATAACACAGTAGGGGGGAAAAAGGGGGAGTCTATATACATTGTGTGCAAAAGGCATGAGGTAGGCGAATAATTACAATTTTGCAGATTAACACTGGAGTGATAAATGATCAGATGGTCATGTACAGGTAGAGATATTGGTGTGCAAAAGAGCAGAAAAGTAAATAAATAAAAACAGTATGGGGATGAGGTAGGTAAAAATGGGTGGGCTATTTGCCGATAGCCTATGTACAGCTGCAGCGATCGGTTAGCAGATGTTTGAAGTTGGTGAGGGAGATAAGTCTCCAACTAAAGCGATTTTTGCAATTCGTTCCAGTCACAGGCAGCAGAGAACTGGAACGAAAGGCGGCCAAATGAGGTGTTGGCTTTAGGGATGATCAGTGAGATACACCTGCTGGAGCGCGTGCTACGGATGGGTGTTGCCATCGTGACCAGTGAACTGCTGTTGTGCAAATAGAATAGACAACAGGTGGAAATTATAGGCAATTAGCAAGACACCCCCAATAAAGGAGTGGTTCTGCAGGTGGTGACCACAGACCACTTCTCAGTTCCTATGCTTCCTGGCTGATGTTTTGGTCACTTTTGAATGCTGGCGGTGCTTTCACCGAGACAGAGTCTACAACCCACACAAGTGGCTCAGGTAGTGAAGCTCATCCAGGATGGAACATCAATGCGAGCTGTGGCAAGAAGGTTTGCTGTGTCTGTCAGCGTAGTGTCCAGAGCATGGAGGCGCTAACAGGAGACAGGCCAGTACATCTGGAGACGTGGAGGAGGCCGTAGGAGGGCAACAACCCAGCAGCAGGACCGCTACCTCCGCCTTTGTGCAAGGAGGCGCAGGAGGAGCACTGCCAGAGCCCTGCAAAATGACCTCCAGCAGGCCACAAGTGTGCATGTGTCTGCTCAAACGGTCAGAAACAGACTCCATGAGGGTGGTATGAGGGCCCGACGTCCATAGGTGGGGGTTGTGTTTACAGCCCAACACCGTGCAGGACATTTGGCATTTGCCAGAGAACACCAAGATTGGCAAATTTGCCACTAGCGCCCTGTGCTCTTTACAGATTAATGCAGGTTCACACTGAGCACATGTGACAGACGTGACAGAGTCTGGAGATGCCGTGGAGAACGTTCTGCTGCCTGCAACATCCTCCAGCATGACCGGTTTGGCGGTGGGTCAGTCATGGTGTGGGGTGGCATTTCTTTGGGGGGGCCGCACAGCCCTCCATGTGCTCGCCAGAGGTAGGCTGACTGCCATTTGGTACCGAGATGACATCCTCAGATCCCTTGTGAGACCATATGCTGGTGCGGTTGGCCCTTGGTTCCTCCTAATGCAAGACAATGCTAGACCTCATGTGGCTGGAGTGTGTCAGCAGTTCCTGCAAGAGGAAGGCATTGATGCTATGGACTGGCCCGCCCGTTCCCCAGACCTGAATCCAATTGAGCACATCTGGGACATCATGTCTCGCTCCATCCACCAACGCCACGTTGCACCACAGACTGTCCAGGAGTTGGCGGATGCTTTAGTCCAGGTCTGGGAGGAGATCCCTCAGGAGACCATCCGCCACCTCATCAGGAGCATGCCCAGGCGTTGTAGGGAGGTCATACAGGCACGTGGAGGCCACACACACTACTGAGCCTCATTTTTGACTTGTTTTAAGGACATTACATTCAAAGTTGGATCAGCCTGTAGTGTGGTTTTCCACTTTAATTTTGAGTGGGACTCAAAATCCAGACCTCCATGGGTTGATAATTTGATTTCCATTGATAATTTTTGTGTGATTTTGTTGCCAGCTCATTCAACTACATAAAGAAAAAAGTATTTAATAAGAATATTTCATTCATTCAGATCTAGGATGTGTTATTTTAGTGTTCCCTTTATTTTTTTGAGCAGTACATGTTCCCTCATCTCAGCCATATGCGTGAATGTTCCAAAATGCTATTACGGAAGAACACCATTCGCAAACTCTCACCTGATGCAAGCAGTTTTTATAATGGTCAGATGGCAGATGGACATACAGCCTAATGGTAGAAACTTAGAAAGAGGGAATATCTGAAGATGCAAAAATAGGATTGTGCCTTACTGCCTTTGGACGTTAGAATAAGAAATGTTGGTTTAAATGGCATATCAGAAAATCATAGCTTTTTTTCTATGGTCAGATTTCGGCTGTAGGCTATTAAAAGCAAGGTAAGATTGTTTGAATCCTGGACAACCTATGATATTGCTGGCTAGGCATCACATTTGTAATTATTTTGGTTAATATAAATGTATAATATTAGAATATCATTCCAATGTTGGGCAAAAAGGCCTACTAGAATGCACATTTTACTTTCTTCCAGCCTGTTTGCGGCCTGCCGGCCCAGAGCGGAGGTTTCGTGTGCCGGGAGTTGCTGTGGCATTTGCATTGTCTGTAGGCTATGGCTAGCTATTATGGTATTCTTGAGAATATGGCTGTATCTCCCTGACCTAAACCTGTAAAATGTGCAATGTATTTCTGCCTCGCGCCGCAACACTGCCGGTCATGGTGTGTGCGCACGTGAAGAGCAGAGTGACAAGATTCATTTTTAGAAGTGATGCGCAAAGGCATAAAAGTTTGTTTAAATTACAGAATGCTGTGATATTTTGGTTAAAAGACTCAAGTCACAGAAAATGAATTTAAACAATATACCACATTACTTCTTACTCGTACTACATGTATTGTTTTAGAAACATTACAAAGCATGCTCATCTGTTTTATTGCATTTTGTTTGTGTGATTTTTAGCAACAACAAAAAAATATTTGGGCTGGTAAAAAAATCTGAATGGCTGTTAGATTTTGCCAAATGCAGGTAGATTTTGGCATTGTCAGGCTGGGGAACACATGCATTCTTTATTGTATTTTGTTGTGTTGTGTTTAAATGGGGCAGCTGGTGGTCTAATGGAATGTCTAAGTTTATTCAGTAATCAGTTCACAATAACATTCTTCTCTCCAATATATTGTATGCATGTGGTTATCATGTTCAATTAATAAATTATAATTATTAATAATGTAATGGGTGTTTGTTTACATTAAGATGCAAAAAGGGTTTTGTAATATAGTCTGTATTTATCGGTCTCCGAAATAAACCAATTACTTTAAAAGCACTGCAAATTACCTAGATCAATGCTGGCATATCAAAACATTAAAAAAATTAAAATGTTTAATAAACAATATGGGACGGTTCAAGTTCAGTTTGGGACAGTTGAAATTGCACTTCGGCACGGTACTGGGTGATGAAAAAAGTTAGTTGCAAACCCTGTAGCCACTGCGTTCCAATGTAGATGTTTATCAGTGCACCAAATGTGCCATGTAAAGGGTTAAATACAGGGCAAGTGGGCCAGGCAGAGCCACCCAAACCCACTTTGATAGAGGCTTTCGATTTAAACAGGAAGCTACACCACCAACAATCTAGGGGAAAAAAGTTCCTAAGCAAAAGCGGAACATCTAGAGGCCTATGGGGCGGCAGGGTAGCCTCGTGGTTAGCGCGTTGGACTAGAAACCGGAAGGTTGCAAGTTCAAACCCCCGAGCTGACAAGGTACAAATCTGTCGTTCTGTCCCTGAACAGGCAGTTAACCCACTGTTCCTAGGCTGTCATTGAAAAAAAAGAATTTGTTCTTAACTGACTTGCCTAGTTAAATAAGGTAAAACATTTTTTTTTAAATGCTCTAAATTGGAGGCTGACTTGGAACTTTATGTTAAGTATTTTGTTTACTTTGCACTAGTGAATCTTTACAGCCTCGTGTACTTCTTGAAACAATCCAGGAGTACAATGAGTCACTCTTAAATCCCTATTGTTCTTCATTGCTCTTATAATCTAATCAAAGTTTATTTGTCACGTGCTCTGAATACAACATGTGTAGACCTTAAATGCTTACTTACAGGCTCTAACCAATGGTGCAAAAAAAGGTGTTAGGTAAATAAAGAAATAAAAACAACAGTAAAAAGACAGTGAAAAATAACAGTAGCGAGGCTATAAAAGTAGCGAGGCTACATACAGACACCGGTTAGTCAGGCTGATTGAGGTAGTATGTACATGCAGATATGGTTAAAGTAACTATGCATATATATGATGGACAGAGTAGCAGTAGCGTAAAAGAGGGGTTGGTGTAGCTTCCTGTAATGTCTGTGTTGAACAGTATGCTCAGAATGTGGAGGAGTGTGGCCATAAAAACAGACAATTGTGTAAAGGAATGACAGACTCGCTCCTCTGAAATTGTTCTCCATTAATACGATTTAAGCAGCCTGTGATACCAGACCTGTCTGACATTTAGCTGTTGTATGGTGGCCCTGTGGTGGAGCTCTCAATAGCCCTGTTGGCGCTCTGCTGAGATCAAAGTGGGTGCAGGTGCACTGGAACTAAACAAATAGAGGCGAGGAGATGAGATCAACAGAAAGACTTAGATTATCTTTCATGTCTAGACCTCCGGACTTTTGAAGGGAGACACTCATCCGTTTGGTAGAGTGGAGATCAGCACAGCTTTTACATGGCTACCTGGTCCTGAACTAGCACCATTTTGCTCAGTACATTGAATGAGAAAAAAACGTTATGATCTAATACACTATTTTGCTCAGTGTGTAGACACTTGAGGTCAGGAGCCCACGCGGAGTCACCAGATTGAAAAATAGTTACGATCACGGTGGGAAATGAACACCCGCCAAATGCAGGTAGATTTAGGCATTGTTAGGTAAGAATGTCTATTTCAACAACCAAAACATTTGGGAATAGTAAAAAATAAAATAAAGTCAAAGCCCAGATGTAAAAGTTGGTCGAGTTGGCTAGTTACATCATTTTGTTGTTTTTCAATATTAGTTGGGTTTGCTTCAAATGTCTGCTGCTACGGAAGAAACAGTGATTCGCATGTCTGACAGAGACGGCGTGCCCCTCTACCATGGTAACGGCCCGCCCCTTAAAGTGGCAGCAGAAATTTTTGGTCTCCCCTAAAATATTTATTAATTAACTTTAAGTAATTTCTTATCATTAAAACACTTAAATATTTATTTATTTTAAATCCTAAATGTCAAATGATTTACTCCTTATAAAAAAAATTCAGCGTAGAGCCCTGAACATTTCCCACCATGATTGCTATCACTAGTCGGCTACCACCCGGTTACGCAATCCTGCACTTTAGAGAATGCTGCCCTGTATACAGAGACATTGAATCACTGGTCACTTTAACAATGGAACATCAGTCACTTTAATAATGTTTACATACTGCTTTACTCATTTCATATGTATATACTGTATCATTCTACTGCACTTTAGTCAATGCCACTCCGACATTGCTCGTCCTAATATTTATATATTTCTTAACTCCATTCTTTTACTTTTAGATTGGTGTGTATTGTTGTGAATTATTAGATACTACTGCAGTGTTGGACCTAGGAACACAAGCATTTCGCTACACCCTTAACATCTGCTAAATGTGTGTATGTGTCCAATAAAATTTGATATGTAATAATAAATAAGCCGTTTCACTCAGCATTTTGTGGAAATTGTGATTCCAATTATGTAATACTCTCATGTGGGAGCTGAGCTGACCCAATGACATTATACTATAAAGAGATCTTTATGGCTTAACCCAGATACAAGAACATAGCTGTGGTGGAGCAGGCAGCTTGGTTGGAATGTGACATACATTCCCTGGATATGATCGATTAAATATTTTATTTTGAATAATTTGCTACCATGTCAGTTGTCCTGACTTGGCACTGGAAAAAATAAAAAAGTATAGAGCCCTGGCACTAATGTAAAGTAACTGTTGATAAAAAAAAAGTTATTCCTTATCAAGCAAAAGTTATTTATCACGATACATATCGCCCAGCTGTAGTACAGATGAATCATTGATAAATCGCACATGAACTGCCCCTTTCAATTTTCTTTGTATTCATTCCTAATTGTCTACGCTTTATATATTTTTGTATACCCAGAGCAGCAAACCAAATTACCCCATGAGAATCATAAAGTCAATCATCAACTTATCTTACCTTGAAGAGGGAGTGACCTGCGTGTTACTGTGTTGGGGGGATTCGGAGGCGGAAGGGGGGCCTTCCTCGCCCTCGCCGTCCTGGGGCAGCTCCTCACATGCCTCTAATTTCTCATCGTCCAGGAGCTCAGTGATCTGCAAGGGAGAGTGAAGGGTCAGGGGACATTTTAGAAGTAGGCTAGGATGTTTAAGTATCATCATACATGACACCTCTGACAGGACACTGAGTGAGCTATACCATCAAACTGTGCACCCAGACAACATTATGTAATACAGTGTTAGGGGCTGACCCCAATTAGTCGACTGGTTGATTGTTCAGTCGACCTAGATTTTTTTAAAGAAAGAAAAACAGATACATATATACACACTCAGCAAAAATAAGAAACGTCCTCTTACTGTCAACTACGTTTATTTTCAGGAAACTTAACATGTTGAATCTTATGTTCATACAAATATTTACACAACAGACAAACTGAACAAGTTCCACAAACATGTGACTAACAGAAATTGAATAATGTGTCCCTGAACAAAGGGGGGGGGGTCAAAATCAAAAGTAACAGTCAGTATCTGGTGTGGCCACCTGCTGCATTAAGTACTGCAGTGCATCTCCTCCTCATGGACTGCACCAGATTTTGCCCCACTCTTCCACCAAGGCATCTGCAAGTTCTCAGACATTTCTGGGGGGGAATGACCCTAGCCCTCACCCTCCGATCCAACAGGTCCCAGACTTGCTCAATGGGATTGAGATCCAGGCTCTTCGCTGGCCATGGCAGAACACGGACATTCCTGTCTTGCAGGAAATCACGCACAGAACGAGCAGTATAGCTGGTGGCATTGTCAGGCTGGAGGCTCATGTCAGGATGAGCCTGCAGGAAGGGTACCACATGAGGGAGGAGTGTGTCTTCCCTGTAACGCACAGCATTGAGATTTCCTGCAAGCTCAGTTCAATGATGCTGTGACACACCGCCCCAGACCATGACGGACCCTCCACCTCCAAACGATCCCGCTCCAGAGTACAGGCCTCTGTGTAACGCTCACTCAATCCGATCATCACCCCTGGTGAGACAAAACCACGACTCGTCAGTGAAAAGCACTTTTTGCCAGTCCTGTCTGGTCCAGTGACGGTGGGTTTGTGCCCATAGGCGACGTTGTTGCCGGTGAGGTCTGGTGTGAACCTGCCTTACAACAGGCCTACATACAAGCCCTCAGTTCAGCCTCTCTCTGCCTATTGTAGACAGTATACACCGGTTCCAACTCCCGCAACATGACTACACATTATCTAATTAGTTACCTGTAAACTTGATCCAAACATCTCAAACAACATTCCTAATTCAACTTTAGGTATTTTTAAATGTAAATAATCGATCAAATTTTAGATGGAATAAACTGTGTTCAATACCAGAGGAAAACAAAGTGGAGCGTGTTCAGGTCGCGCGCCTCAACCACAACAGTACACTTTACTCGACCCTCGTTCTGGACAACCCTAACTTCTTCATTTCTCAAAGAATACTCACAGACATCATTCAAACAGTTTTAGAAACTTCTAATAATATGCATAACCTAGCTTCTGGGCCTGCGTAGCAGGCAGTTTACTTTGGGCACGCTCTTCATCCGGACGTGAAAATACCACCCCCTAGCCTTAAGAAGTAAGTGTCTTAACCGTTCCACAGGTGCATGTTCATGAATTGTTTATGGTTTATTGAGCAAGCACGGGAAACAGTGTTTAAACCCTTTACAATGAAGATCTGTGAAGTTTAGATTTTTACCAATTATCTTTGAAAAACAGGGTCCTGAAAAATGGACGTTTCTTTTTTTACTGAGTTGTGTGTATGCATGTGTGTATACAGTGGGGCAAAAAAAGTATTTAGTCAGCCACCAATTGTGCAAGTTCTCCAACTTAAAAAGATGAGGCCTGTAATTTTCATAATAGGTACACTTCAACTATGACAGACAGTGAGAAGAAAAAAAATCCAGAAAATCACATTGTTAATTAATTTATTTGAAAATTATGGTGGAAAATAAGTATTTGGTCACCTACAAACAAGCAAGATTTCTGGCTCTCACAAACCTGTAAGAGGCTCCTCTGTCCTCCACTTGTTACCTGTATTAATGGCACCTGTTTGAACTTGTTATAAAAGATACCTGTCCACAACCTCAAACAGTCACACTCCAAACTCCACTATGGCCAAGACCAAAGAGCTGTCAAAGGACACCAGAAACAAAATTGTAGACCTGCACCAGGCTGGGAAGACTGAATCTGCAATAGGTAAGCAGCTTGGTTTGAAGAAATCAACTGCGGGAGCAATTATTAGGAAATGGAAGACATACAAGACCACTGATAATCTCACTCGATCTGGAGCTCCACGCAAGATCTCACCCCGTGGGGTCAAAATGATTACAAGAACGGTGAGCAAAAATCCCAGAACCACACGGGGGGACCTAGTGAATGACCTGCAGAGAGCTGGGACCAAAGTAACAAAGCCTACCATCAGTAACACACGACGCCGCCAGGGACTCAAATCCTGCATTGCCAGACGGGTCCCCCTGCTTAAGCCAGTACACGTCCAGGCCCGTCTGAAGTTTGCTAGAGAGCATTTGGATGATCCAGAAGAAGATTGGGAGATGAAACCAAAATATAACTTTTCGGTAAAAACAACTCGTCGTGTTTGGAGGACAAAGAATGCTGAGTTGCATCCAAAGAACACCATACCTACTGTAAAGCATGGGGGTGGAAACATCATGCTTTGGGGCTGTTTTTCTGAAAAGGGACCAGGACGACTGATCCGTGTAAAGGAAAGAATGAATGGGGCCATGTATCCTTCCATCAGCAAGGGCATTGAAGATGAACCTTGGCTGGGTCTTTCAGCTTGACAATGATCCCAAACACACCGCCCGGGCAACGAAGGAGTGGCTTTGTAAGAAGCATTTCAAGGTCCTGGAGTGGCCTAGCCAGTCTCCAGATCTCAACCCCATAGAAAATCTTTGGAGGGAGTTGAATGTCCGTGTTGCCCAGCAACAGCCCCAAAATATCACTGCTCTAGAGGACATCTGCATAGAAGAATGGGCCAAAATACCAGCAACAGTGTGTGAAAACCTTGTGAACACTTACAGACAACATTTGACCTCTGTCATTGCCAACAAAGGGTATATAACAAAGTATTGAGATAAACTTTTGTTATTGACCAAATACTTATTTTACACCATAATTTGCAAATAAATTAAAATTCCTACAATGTGATTTTCTGCATTTTGTCTGTCATAGTTGAAGTGTACCTATGATGAAAATTACAGGCCTCATCTTAAGTGGGAGAACTTGCACAATTGGTGGCTGACTAAATACTTCTTTGCCCCACTGTATGTTTTATATATATATATACACACACACACACACACACACACACACACACACACAGATTAGTTCACTAAGATGGGTGTACGGGCGTACGCACGCACAAACGCACGTATACACACACATACATTCAACCTCTTAATGAACTAATCCATTGTAGAGGACCAGACAAAGCCGATTTATGCTTTATCCAAAAATGTGGTCGGAGGCTCCATATGGAGGGGGGTGACAATTGCGGAGAGGCCAAATTGAGCTCAGTACCGCATCGCCATGCACCTCCCATATGTTGTAACAATGCGGAGGGCTCTGTATAGCTCCGCATTGACACGATTGGGGGGCGGTAGATCCTGTATAAACACAAACTCACTTCCTTGACAACTCCCCTCACAACAAACAGCTCTGTAATGCGCAAGTATGAATGCCCTGACTTCTGCAGAGCCATGTCATCGTAAATGCAACACGGCCAATGGAGACGTCGGCTCGACCATGCAGCGCCCAAGAAGCTCAATGCACTTCCCTCCATGTGTTCTCTCCCACCAATTTGTGCACATTCATTGTTTCAGAACTTCATTGTGTGAATTGTATGCTTTTGATTTTTAGTCTCACTTCCCCATTACATATCACCAGTAGTATATTTACTGTTAATTTCTATCATTTCTAATCTACAATGTTTGTTTGGTTATGATAATTTATGTTAATGCATCAATATATTATTCCAGTCTTACCGTTCTCATTGTCGGAGTGGACATTGTTTGCAGAGTGCACAGCCTATGCTACAACTTGTGAGAAACACGTTTTGTTTTATTTCATACCATTTACAAGTTTAGTCAATTAAAATGTAGTCATTGTCTATTGTTTGGTGCGCTCCTGTCAAGGAGACGTAAGGATGTGCACCTGATTACTCATAGACGTATATAGGCGACCTGGCCTGTGCGCAAATGTAGGCATTTAAATGTGCCCATTTAAAATGTGCCCATTTGGGGATCTGATAACTTTAATACACCACCACTAATGAGCTGTGGAGCTCGTCAAAGTAATGTTGTTTTTTTCACCTCAAACAGCAAGCAAACAAATTCTGTTTTTACATCCATTGAGAATGACAATAGTTCCAAATGTAGGCCATTTGAAAAACCTTTAAAAACCTTTACAGCGCTCTCCCTTACGATAACCACTCAGCGTGAAAGGGAAAAATGTCAAGCTCTGATCCAGTGGAACCATCATAAAATAGGCCTACCTGATTACTTCTCGTCAGTGCTCGACTTGGACTGAAATAGGTTCCGGTACTCATTTTGGGTGCTGGTCATTTTTTATATTTAAGTGTTGTTTATATTAGGTGCAGGAGCTCCACAATACTTTTTAGCTAATATTCTGTAAAGAGGAACGTGAGCTCAAGCAGTAGAGCATTTGAGGTGCCGGAACTCAGCTCCAGAGAGCTCCTGCCCAAGTCAAGCACTGCTTCTTATCCTTTGCACAAAAAGCCTAAAAATCTAATCTTATTGGTCACATACACGTGATTACCAGATGTTATTGTGGGTGTAGCGAAATGCTTGTGCTTCTAGCTCCGACAGTGCAGTAATATCTAACAAATTACACAACACACACAAATCAAAGTAGAAATTAATTAAGACTATACACAGTTGAAGTCGGAAGTTTACATACACCTTTAAACTCAGTTTTTCACAATTCCTGACATTTAATCCTAGTAAAAATCCCCGGTCTTAAGTCAGTTAGGATCACCACTTTAAGAATGTGAAATGTCAAAATAAGAGAGAATTATTTATTTCAGCTTTTATTTCTTTCATCACATTCCCAGTGGGTCAGAAGTTTACATACAGTCAATTAGTATTTGGTAGCATTGCCTTTCAATTTTTAACTTGGGTCAAACGTTTCAGGTAGCCTTCCACAAGCTTCCCACAATAAGTTCCCTGAATTTTGACCCATTTCTCTTGACAGAGCTGGTGTAACTGAGTCAGGTTTGTAGGCCTTCTTACTCGCACAAACATTTTCAGTTCTGCCCACAAATCTTCTGTAAGATTGACGTCAGGGCTTTGTGATGGCCACTCCAATACCTTGACTTTGTTGTCCTTAAGCCATAACTTTGGAAGTATGCTTGGGGTCATTGTCCACTTGGAAGACCCAATTTACCACCAAGCTTTGACTTCCTGACTGATGTCTTGAGATGTTGCTTCAATATATCCACAATTTTCTTGCCTCATGATGCCATCTATTTTGTGAAGTGCACCAGACCCTCATGCAGCAAAGCACCCCCACAACATGATGCTTGCCACCCCATGCTTCACGATTGGGGTGGTATCCTTCAGCTTGCAAGCATCCCCCTTTTATTCCAAACACAACGATGGTCATTATGGCAGTTCTATTTTTGTTTCATCGGACCATAGGACATTTCTCCAAAAAGTACGATCTTTGTCCCCATGTGCAGTTGCAAACCATAGTTTTTGTGGAGGTTTTGGAGCAGTGGCTTCTTCCTTGTTGAGCGGCCTTTCAGGTTGTCGATATAGGACTCCTGTGGATATAGATACTTTTGTGCCAGTTTCCTCCAGCATCTTCACAAGGTCATTTGCTGTTGTTCTGGGATTGATTTGCACTTTTTACACCAAAGTACATTCATCTCTAGGAGACAGAACGCGTCTCCTTCCTGAGCGGGATGACGGTTGCGGGTCCCTTGGTGTTTATACTTGCATACTATTGTTTGTACAGATGAATGTGGTACCTTCAGGCGTTTGGAAATTGCTCCCAAGGATGAACCAGACTCTTGGAGGTCTACAATTCATTTTCTGAGGTCTTGGCTGATATCTTTTGATTTTCCCATGATGTCAAGCAAAGAGGCACTGTGTTTGTGTGTTTGAAGGTGGGCCTTATAATACATCCACAGGTATACCTCCAATTAACTCAAATTATGTCAATTAGCCTATCAGAAGTTTCTAAAGCCATGACATCATTTTCTGGAATTTTCCGAGCTGTTTTAAAGGCACAGTTAACTTAGTGTATGTAAACTTCTGACCCACTGGAATTGTGATAAAGCAAATTATAAGTGAAATAATCTGTCTGTAAACAATTGTTGGAAAAAAACACTTGTGTCGTGCACAAAGTAGATGTCCTAGTCGACTTGCCAAAACTATAGTTTGTTAACAAGAAATTTGTGGAGTGGTTGAAAAATAGTTTTAATGACTCCAATCTAAGTGTATGTAAACTTCTGACTTCAACTGTACATATGGACGAGCGATGTCAGAGTGGAACGGACTTTGATACAGTAGAATAGTACAGAAAAACAGTATATACACATGAGATGAGTAAAGCAAGATATGTAAGCATTAAGCGACTGAGATTGTAGAATAGTATAGAATACAGTATGTACATATGAGATGAGTAATACAAATATGTAAACATTATTCAAGTGACTCGTGTTCCATTCCTTCAAGTGGCCAATGATTCCTAGTCTATGCCTATAGGTAGCAGCTTCTAATGTGCTAGTAACGGCTGTTTAACATTGATGGCCTTGAGATAAAAGCTGTTTTTCAATCTCTCGGTCCCAGCTTTGATGCACCTGTACTAACCTCACCTTCTGGATGATAGCGGGATGAACAGGCAGTGGCTCGGGTGGTTGATGTCCTTGATTATCTTTTTGTCCTTCCTGTGACATCAGGTGCTGTAGGTGTCCTGGAGGGCGAGTAGTTTGCCCCCGGTAAATGCGTTGGGCAGACCACACCACCCTCTGGATAGCTTTGCGGTTGTGGGCAGTGCAGTTGCCGTACCAGGCGGTGATACAGCCCGACAGGATGCTTTCAATTGTGCATCTACAAATTTGCGCATGTTTTAGGTGACAAAGCAAATTTCTTTAGCCTCCATCTGTGTGGGTGATCCATTTCAGTTTGTCAGTGATGTGTACGCCAAGAAACTTTAAGCTTTCCATCTTCTCCACAGCTGTGTCTGTCACGAGCTCACTGGTGCGGGAAACTCGAGGGCCCAGAATATTTTGTACAACGTTGCAAGTTCGCTAGCACAAGCTTCAGTCTGGACCCAGTTGATACAATGTTAAGTTTGTTACAGACAGACCATGCATAGCCAATGTGATATACACTGCTCAAAAAAATAAAGGGTACACTAAAATAACATATCCTAGATCTGAATGAATGATTCTTATTAAATACTTTTTTCTTTACATAGTTGAATGTGCTGACAACAAAATCACACAAAAATTATCAATGGAAATCAAAATTTATCAACCCATGGAGGTCTGGATTTGGAGTCACACTCAAAATTAAAGTGGAAAACCACACTACAGGCTGATCCAACTTTGATGTAATGTCCTTAAAACAAGTCAAAATGAGGCTCAGTAGTGTGTGTGGCCTCCACGTTGCTGTATGACCTCCCTACAATGCCTGGGCATGCTCCTGATGAGGTGGTGGATGGTCTCCTGAGGGATCTCCTCCCAGACCTGAACTAAAGCATCCGCCAACTCCTGGACAGTGTGGTGCAACAGTTGGTGGATGGAGCGAGACATGGATGTCCCAGATGTGCTCAATTGGATTCAGGTCTGGGGAACGGGCGGGCCAGTCCATAGCGTCAATGCCTTCCTCTTGCAGGAACTGCTGACACATTCCAGCCACATGAGGTCTAGCATTGTCTTGCATTAGGAGGAACCCAGGGCCAACCCGACCAGCATATGGTCTCACAAGGGGTCTGAGGATGTCATCTCGGTACCAAATGGCAGTCAGGCTACCTCTGGCGAGCACATGGAGGGCTGTGCGGCCCCCCAAAAGAAATGCCACCCCACACCATGACTGACCCACCGCCAAACCGGTCATGCTGGAGGATGTTGCAGGCAGCAGAACGTTCTCCACGGCATCTCCAGACTCTGTCACGTCTGTCACATGTGCTCAGTGTGAACCTGCTTTCATCTGTAAAGAGCACAGGGCGCTAGTGGCAAATTTGCCAATCTTGGTGTTCTCTGGCAAATGCCAAACATCCTGCACGGTGTTGGGCTGTAAGCACAACCCCCACCTATGGACGTCGGGCCCTCATACCACCCTCATGGAGTCTGTTTCTGACCGTTTGAGCAGACACATGCACATTTGTGGCCTGCTGGAGGTCATTTTGCAGGGCTCTGGCAGTGCTCCTCCTGCGCCTCCTTGCACAAAGGCGGAGGTAGCGGTCCTGCTGCTGGGTTGTTGCCCTCCTACAGCCTCCTGATGTACTGGCCTGTCTCCTGGTAGCGCCTCCATGCTCTGGACACTACGCTGACAGACACAGCAAACCTTCTTGCCACAGCTCGCATTGATGTGCCATCCTGGATGAGCTTCACTACCTGAGCCACTTGTGTGGGTTGTAGACTCAGTCTCGTGCTACCACTAGAGTGAAAGCACCGCCAGCATTCAAAAGTGACCAAAACATCAGCCAGGAAGCATAGGATCTGAGAAGTGGTCTGTGGTCACCACCTGCAGAACCACTCCTTTATTGGGGGTGTCTTGCTAATTGCCTATAATTTCCACCTGTTGTCTATTCCATTTGCACAACAGCATGTGCAATTTATTGTCAGTGTTGCTTCCTAAGTGGACAGTTTGATTTCACAGAAGTGTGATTGACTTGGAGTTACATTGTGTTGTTTAAGTGTTCCCTTTATTTTTTTTGAGCAGTGTATATATATTTTTTCCTTCAGGATATTTTCAACTTTTATTTGTTGGCTTCATGTAGGCCATTTTTACATAGTTGGCAATAGAAGTTACTTTAGGTTTGTAATCATTTCAATTTAGATACAATTTTTATTAACCACATGACAAAGATTGAGATAGGAAGACATTATTATAAATGAAACTGTTCCATGAAAATGTACATATGAAAACCATAACTGGCACTCAGATTGGTAGAAATGGTAAGATAAATTGGCATTGCTGTTTCCTTGTATAGCCTATTACCGGCAACTTCAGGAGATTAATGGCAGAATGTATGCACACATGACTGACTGTAAGTCGCTTTGGATAAAAGCGTCTGCTAAATGGCATATATTATTATATTAATCTGAAAAAGCCAGCAGGAGCGTGAGGAGAATGCTTGGGTCAGGTTGAGTCATGAGTCTTATCTTAAACAGTAAGTTTAAAGCATCAGACAAGCTCAATTAATTTAGTTGATTTTATTAAAACACAGAGTATGTCTATATATGGAAAAATCCACTTTGGTCGAAAGTACAGACAACTTTTCAGTCAACCAAGATTTGTTTGTTGTTATTTTCGGGGACAGCCCTTTACAGTGGGGTCCGGAATGATTGGATCCCTTGATAAAGATGGGCAACAAAGGTATAAAATAAATACAAATAAATGAGCTTTCGAAATAACAATGCATATGGAGAAAATTCCTCCTCCTATACTCCCCTGCTCTAAAATCTAATTTTATTTGTCACATGCGCCGAACAGGCGGTATAGACCTTACTGTGAAATTATTACCAGCCCATAACTATATTTTCTTGACTGGATTGTTGGTTAAGAAAATATTTACTAAATAAACTCAAGTAAAAAATAAAACAATAAAAATATTATTAACAATAATGAGGCTAGAGTATATACAGGGGGTAAATGTGCGGGGGTACAGGTTAGTCGAGGTACATTTGTACATGTAGGTAGGGGTAAAGTGATTATGCATAGATAATAAACAGCGAGTAGCTGTTGGGGGACAGACAACGCAAATAGACCGGGTAACTATTTCATTAATTGTTCAGCAGTATATAGGTCTATTGTTCAGCAGTATACAGGAAGCTTGGCCCCAGGGATGTAATGCACGACCCTATGTAGCGCTTCACACAGGACCCAAACCGGCTGTGAGCATGCTCCATCATGCATAAATTTTATTTGTCCCTCTACACCAAACACGATCACGACACACAGGTTAAAATATCAAAACTCTGAACCAATGACATTAATTTGGGAACAGGTCGAAAAGCTTTAAACATTTATGGCAATTTAGCTAGTTAGCTTGCACATGCTAGCTAATTTGTCCTATTTAGCTAGCTTACTGTTGCTAGCTCATTTGTCCTGGGATATAAACACTAGGTTGTTAATTTACCTGAAATACACAAGGACCTCTACTCCGACAATTAAGCCATACATAAAACGGTCAACCAAATCGTTTCTAGTCATCTATCCTCTTTCCAGGCTTTTTCATCTTTGAACTTATATGGTGATTGGCATCTGAACTTCCATAGTATTACCAGGACAACCGGCAACGCAGTTAGTCTTTCAATCACCCACGTGGGTATAACCAATGAGGAGATGGCACGTGGGTACCTGCTTCTAAACCAATGAAGAGATGGGAGAGGCAGGACTTGCAGCGCGATCTGCGTCAGAAATAGGAATTACTTCTATTTTAGCCTTTGACACACGCGAGCAGTGTGGGTGCAATAATTGAATAACAGATTCCTGAATGCATTTTGTGACGCGACCGGTGTAGTCAGGGTATTACGGTCAGATGCTGCGCAGTTGCCATACCAGGTGGTGATGCAACCAGGATGAAACTGGCTCTCATGAGGACCGCCACAGGAAAGGAAAACCCAGAGTTACTTCTGCTGCAGAGGATAAGTTCATTAGAGTTAACTGCACCTCATATTGCAGCACAAATAAATGCTTCACAGAGTTCAAGTAACAGACATCTCAATATCAACTGTTCAGAGGAGACTGCGTGAATCAGGCCTTCATTGGAAAATTGCTGCAAAGAAGCCACTACATAAGGTCACGAGGAAGAGACTTTCTTGGGCCAAGAAACATAAGCAATGGACATTAGACCAGTGGAAATCTGTCCTTTGGTCTGATGAGTCCAAATTTGAAATTTTTAGCTCCAACCACCCTGTCTTTGTCATACACAAAGTAGGTGAACGGATGATCTCCGCATGTGTGGTTCCCACTGTGAAGCATGGAGGAGGAGGTGTGATGGTGCTTTGCTGGTGACACTCAGTGATTTATTTAGAATTCAAGGTACACTTAACCAGCATGGCTACCACAGCATTCTGCAGCAATACGCCATCCCATCTGGTTTGCGCTTAGTGGGACTATCATTTGTTTTTCAACAGGACAATGACCCAACATCTCCAGACTGCGTAAGGGCTATTTGACCAAGGAGGAGAGTGAAGGAGTGCTGCATCAGATGACCTGGCCTCCACAATCCCCGACCTCAAACCAATTGAGATGGTTTGGGATGAGTAGGACTGCAGAGTGAAGGAAGAGGCAGGCAACAAGTGCTCAGCATATGTGGGAACTCTTTCAAGACTGTTGGAAAAGCATTCCATGTGAAGCTGGTTGAGCGAATGCCAAGTGTGTGCAAAGCTGTCATCAAGGCAAAAGATGGCTGCTTTGAAGAAACTAAAATATACAATATTTGGTAACTACATGATTCCATGTGTTACTTTATAGTTTTAATATTATTATTCATTATTATTCTACAATGCAGAAAATAGTACAAATAAAAAACCTTTGAATGAGTAGATGTGTCCAAACATTTGACTAGTACTCTATACAGTCTGCAAACAAAGCAAGCATCTCTTATGCAGGACAGGTCATGTGGGCTCAGATGTTTTCTATGTACAGTGTACACACAGAGAGACTATAAACACCAAGACATCTGTTACAATTACCAATTAGTGGTTGCTGCTGTACATTTTCAGCCAGGCTGGCTGTTCCTTGAATAGGTCCTATTGAATCAGTGGTGTTGACATCCCTTGAAATGTACCTAGCGTTAGACGTTGACACTGCAGTCGGTGCAGTAAGTGCAGAGCCTGCTGCTAATATGGTGGGAGGTATATTACATTGTACAAGATGTTCCATAAAGATCTAAAGATAGATCACACCATTCATCACCTTGGCTGAAAATTGTTCCGTGCCCTATGTTTAATGTTATAATTGCAAGGAGAGAGAGAGACTTGGTGGGGTAACCTAACTGAGAATAGGAATGATTCCTAATAGATATTCTGTCTGTGTCTTTGCCTGCATTTACAGAGGAAGCCCAATTTGGCTCTTTCCTTTCACTAAGGTCTTGATTAATCAGATTAGCTCTAAAAAGGATCTGATGTGATTGGCCAAAAAAGTTCAGAATTCAGCTGCCTGTGTAAACACAGCATAAGACACCACATTCCCCCCTCCTAGTCTGAGATGTTTCAGAACCCATAAACGCTGAGTTACTCTCTCTCCCCCCCGCTCGCCAACCGCATCTGCTGCTGCCATGTCACAGCCACATTGCCATGGCAACAGCTCACTGACACCACTGATTGCATTTCAGGGTCTTGTCCCTCATTGTGTATGCAGATGGTTATGAGTAATGGTTGTGTGTTGTCATGGCAGCGGTGTCTGTCCGCTGTCTGTAGTATAGCAACAGAAAGAGCCCAGGGGAGAGGATTCTCACACTGTTCTAACGGATTAACGGACACATTTATCCACATCAACAAAGCCCAGAACATTGAGCACTTCTCCAAAGGTTAAATATACAGAAGATATCTGAGCAGAAAAAGAGCTCGCACTTAAAAAAGGTCTCTAGCAGATGAATGGGGAGTCAAAGTAACCTTCACATTTTACAACACAAGGGCCTGACAGCTGTAAATGGTCACAATGTGTTACAGAGACCATGGAACTTTCTGTATTATCTCCACAAGCTTTTCATAAACCGCAGGGTGCGGACAATGATTATTACGCATTGACAATTACCTAGAACCATTTCCCATGTCAAATTCAGATGTAGAAAGGCTTGATTCTACTCATTTTCTGTGGATTGTTTCCTCAAAAGTTCAGAATATTTTCTCAAACACATGGAACATTTATCCAAAATATTAAGTCATAGGCTAATCAATGTTTACATCTACAGTGCCTTCAGAAAGTATTCATAACCCTTGACTTACTATACATTTTTTTGTGATATAACCTAAATTCTAAATGGATTAACTGTATTTTCTCACCTGTCTACACACAATACCCCATAATGACAAAAGTGAAAACTGTTTAAAAAAATGTTTGCACATTTATTGAAAATGAAATACAGAAATCTCAATTCCATATGTATTCACACCTCTGAGTAAATACTTTGTAGAAGCACCTTTGGCAGCGATTACAGCTGTGAGTCTTTCTGGGTAAGTCTCTAAGAGCTTTCCACACCTGGTTTGTGCATCACTTGCCCATTATTCAAGCGCAGTCAAATTGGTTGATGATCATTGCTAGACAACCATTTTAAAGGTGTTGCCATGGATTTTCAAAACTAACTCAGCCACTCAGGAACATTCACTTTCTCCCATTTGTCTGCCTCTCAGTCCAGGGTGCATTGCATGGTGCCATTGCGAATGTCAAACTCCAGGTTGAACATGGTGAGATTGACTCCTAAATTGACAGTGCAGTTTGTTTAGGCAATATTAAAGATACTTAGCTACTTCACATGCTGATAATGACTTTGGTATTATTGTGTGCAGCTACGTTTGCTAGCAAGTTACCGAGCTAGCCAGCCAGTCCATAGAGAGAGCATTGCGGGTTTTGTAGTTAACTTTAGCTGTAATAGATTTCCACAACGATTCACACATTTTGCTACCAACCTTATTATACAAAACTTTTGTTGACAAAAGAAATTGTTCTCACATAGTGTTATGTTACACTGTAAATTATAGGAATTACTGGTTTTGGGTGAATTTTTCCTTTAAGAGAACAAAGTGCCAACCTCCCTCTCTGCCAAGTTACAGGCAAGCCAAATGTCCTCTCCCGGAACCGATGCTGCTCGTTATCTTACGCATCCCGTTGTATCATGACAGATATACAATACCATTTATGTTTCCGTAGTCTGTCCATGAAAGATGATTATGTAACAGTATCTGCTGACTTCATCTAATTCCACCATGCCTGAAATTGTCATCACACAGAACAGAAAGTACCAAGCAGGGAGCTCAAGAGGTGGAAAACATTGTTTCACAGTCACCTGTTACTATGAATAAGACACCTCAGAGTTTCTGACTAGTGAATGTGATTTCTAATATCCTAGGCTGTCGGGTAAATCCATTTGAATTCAATCACTTTTTGACAGCATCCCTGCTGATTTAAGCAAAACTTTCCAGATATTTTGCCCATGGAAGTCAGAGTGCCAAAACATTCACTAGAAATGATAAAAGGTTGAGTTTGAAATCATTTAAAACGCTTACAAAACAGGGTTGTCAAACTATTTTGTAAAATCACATATAAGCTACAACCACATATTCACATTTTGTAACTTAGACCCTACTTTACATCGGAGGTTTCTGTGTTGTACCCGCAATCAGTTGAGACAACATGCTCTTAAATACAGGGTAGGTGTACTTTCAAAATCATAGAAATTAGAGCCGGGATGATACCAGTATTGCAATATTTGTTCCATGGAAAAAATGAAAACACATAGCAGATCTAACTATTAGGTCCTTTAAAAACCAGCTGTCTGTAAAATATTGTGTGCGATTGCATGGAAAATAAACAAATGTGACTCTGCAATGACCACATAATGATATTTGTTTACAACATTAGGGCTTTTTTTTGTGAAATCCGCCTCATGTTTTGTTTTCTTGCCGCGATAGTAACGAATATCACAATACCGGTATCGTCCCTGCCCGAATAGTAATAGAATGGACTGATCCCTTCAGACCACTGCCACTTAGCTGCTACACCATTGAAATTGAAATGTTCAATTCTAATTACTACCACAAAAGATGGCTGCCGGTCAATTTAATTGGACATGTCTATTCTATATATATGGTACTTCAGAAAGTATTCATCCCTCATGTTGTGTTACAGCCCGAAATCTAATTGGATTCAATATTTCCCCTCACCCATCTACACACAATACCCCATAATGAAAGTGAAAGCATGTTCTTAGAAATCTTGTCAAATGTATTGAAAATTAAATACAGAAATCTCATTTGCATAAGTATCCACACCTCTGAATCAATACTTAGTAGATGCACCTTTGGCGGCGAATACAGATTTGAGTCTTGGGTAGGTCTATCAGCTTTACACACATTTGGATTTTCTCCCATTCTCCCTTGCGGATTTCCTCAAGCTTTGTTAAGTTAGATCGGCAGTGCACAGAATTCTTCAAGTCTTTCCACAGATTTTCAATGGAATTCAAGTCTGGGCGACTTCCACACTAATGTTCTGAAGCCATTCCAGAATTTCATTGACTTTATGCTTGGGGGCCATTATCCTGTTGGAACGTAAATCTTCACCCTCATTCTAAGGTTGTTTGCACTCTGAAACAGATTCTTATCAAGGATTTACATGCGCTTGGCTACATTCCCTGTTCCCTCTATCCTTACTAGTCTACCAGTCCCTGCCCATGGAAAGCATCTCCATAGTATAATGCTGCCACCAACATGCTTCACGGTGGACAAAGACCTAGTGCTTTTCATTCAGGCCAAAGAGTTCAACTTTTGTCTCATCAGACCACTGAATATTTTTGCCTTATGCGCTCAGTCTATCACGTGCCTTTTTGCAAACACCAGGCGTTCTGTCATGTGCCTTGTTCTTAGGAGAAGCTTTTGTCTGGAAACCCAGATTGGTGAGGTGCTGTACAGACTATTGTCCTTCTGACAGGTTCTCCCATCTCAGCCAAGGAACTCCGTAGTCAGTGGTCAGTGATCAATGGGTTCTTGTTCACCTCGCCAACCAAGGTCCTTCTTGCCAGGTTTCTCAGTTTGATCGGACACCCAGCTCTAGGCAGAGTCTGGGAAGTTCCATATGTTTTCCATTTCCCAATGATGGAGATCACTGTGCTCTTGGAAACTTTCAACACTGTAGAAATAGTTTCATACCCTTCCCCAGATATGCCTCATCACAATTCTCTCTCTCAGAGATCTACGGCAGTTCCTCAGACTTCATGGTATAGTTTCTGCTCTGACATGTACGGTCAACTATGGGACCTTATATAGACAGGTGTTTTTCTAAATATTGTCCAAACAATTTAATTGGCCACAGGTGTACTCCAATCAAGTTGTAGTACCATCAAGGATGATCAAAGGAAATTGAATGCACCGGAGCTCAATTTGGGGTGTCATAGCAAAGGGGTGTGAATACTTATGTAATTGAGATATTTCTTTATTTTAAATTAAATTATACATTTTGTTTTCACTTTGTCTTTATGGGGTATTGTGTGTAGATGGTTGAGAATTGTTTTAATTTAAATCTATTTAGAATTCAGTCTGTAAAAACAAAATGTGGAATAAGTCATAAGTCATGAATACTTTATATGATTTCAATAGGTTTCCTATAGAGGATTGACAGTATAATTTACAACAGATAATCCCATTCAAACATTCTCTGATGTGTGGACCTCCATCTTTGTGGTACCATTTGAAAGTAGAAATGTCTATTTGATTCTCATTTTAGTACATTTATCAGCCAAAACATGACACCCACCCTGTATTCAAGAGCATGTGTCTCAACCGATGGCAGGCACAAGACAATAACTCCAGTTGTAAAATTGGGTCAAAGCTACGACATATGCAAATATGAAGAAAATAATAATAATCATTTACTGTAAAAAATCTAATAAAAAAATCTAGTTTGACAACACTGTTTGTAAGCTTTTCAATTACAGCAATCTCAAACTTTTATCTTTTCAAGTGATTAAGACATGGATGTCTCCTGGTGTGGTGGTGTATACAAAATAGGTAAACACTGAGCACATTTCTCTCTAGAATGTTTTGGCATTCAGGTACAAAGAGAGAGGGAAAAAAACTGTCGGGGGAGGTTCTCTTCTGCACTGTTCAACTAATCCAGTAAAATGTGATGTTGAGATGGAGTGTCATCTTTCCATTTCCCCTGAAAACCGGATGCACACGTTTTCTTATGTCCCCGCTGAGGGTGGCTAAAGGATGAAATGTTTCAGAAAGACGGCTCTGTGTGTTAGCCACTCAGCCCGAGCAAGTCTGCCCGCTCGCTAAGGACCAGTGGGTAGAGACAGCAATGTGAGGAACAAAAGGGCATAACCTTGGCTAGGGCTAGAGCAGGGGCTCCCAAACTTTTTCCACTCAGGGGCCCCTCACGTCTATTTCTATGGCACTGTTCATGACAAACTGTTCACACCCCTCTTGTTGGTGGAGAGAATTTTGCAGGTTTAATGCTAATTTCCTGCAATTCTACACATTTTGTCATGGGGTTCAAAGTTCTTGCTGTTTTCAAGCAAATTTTCTTGCACTTCTAGATATTTTTCCATGTCTAATGTGTATTCATGTGATATTTGAGTGACAAAAAAAATTACAACAATATCTATGGCCAAAAAAATATACAAAAAAAGTTAGCCGACATGGGCTAGTTGATCTGGACATTTCTGACAAGATATAAATAGCTTTAAGGTATGCAATGACTAACATGACAAGAGGAACGGATGATGCACGACCCAATTTTGAAATTGCACCTTGTGCATTCATTGTTTTATTTTATTTAGACTACTGCAATGCTATACTTTCCAGCTACCTGGTTAGAGCACTAAATGAACTTCAGTTAGTGCTAAACACGGCTGCTAGAATCTTGACGAGAACCAAAAAAATATTACTCCGGTGGCTAGCCTCTCTACACTAGCTTTCTGTTAAGGCTAGGGCTCTCATGTCAAGGTTTTACTGCTGACCTTCAAAGCATTGCATGGGCTTGCTCCTATCTATCTTTCTGATTTGGTCCTGCCATACATACCTACACGTACGCTACGGTCACAAGATGCAGGCCTTATTGTCCCTAGAATTTCTAAGCAAACAGCTGGAGGCAGGGCTTTCTCCAATAGAGCTCCATTTTTATGGAATGGTCTGCCTATCCTATCCATGTGAGAGATGCAGACTTAGTCTCAACCTCTAAGTCTTTATTGAAGACTCATCTCTTCAGTTGGTCTTATGATTGAGTGTAGTCTGGCCCAGTATCTAGAGTGTTTCTCCTGTCTTATCCTGTGTGAATTTAAGTACACTCCCTCTAATCCTCTCTTTCTCTTCTCTCGGAGGACCTGAGCCCTAGGACCATGCCTCAAGACTAAAGACCTTGCTGTCCCCAGTCTACCTGGTCGTGCTGTTGCTCCAGTTTCAACTGTTCTGCCTGCGGCTATGGAACCCTTCACCGGACGTGCTACTCTCTACTGCACTTGCTGTCTAAAACTCTGAATGCTCGGATATGAAAAGCCAACTGACATTTACTCATGAGGTGCTGACCTGTTCCACCCTCTTAGAACCACTGTGATTATTATTTGACCCTGCTGGTCATCTATGAACATCTTGGCCATGTACTGTTATAATCTCCACCCGGCACAGCCAGAAGAGGAATGGCCACCCCTCAGAGCCTGGTTCTTCTCTAGGTTTCTGCCTTTCTAGAGAGTTTTTCCAAGCTATCGTGCTTCTACATCTGCATTGCTTACCATTTGGGGTTTTAGGCTGGGTTTCTGTATAGCACTTTGTGATATCGGTTGATTGATTGGAGGTCTAGCCTTATATTTTATTTTCTAATATACAATTGAATAGAGAGCATTATATTCACTCAAATTCCCCTGCCTTCGGTTTCACTCTTGCAAGAGCGGGTATGCAGTTCTCTCAGTTTAATTTTTCCAGGTTTCCATTTTTTTAAAGCGTCGCTCTCTCTAAAAAAAAAAACACTTTATTTTATAGAAAAAAAAACAAGTGGATATTCTAAGTCCACAACAATGCTTAAACCACATCAGACCACTGAGGTCTGGGAAAAATAAAATCAATTCGATTTTTGGTTGCAGCTACCCTTTAATGCAAGTGCACACCAGCATGATACCGTTGTTTGGTTAGCAATGTTTCTTTAGCGCTCATGTGATTGCAGTGTTTGCATCAATCCAGTGGCCAATTGTGTTGCACATTATCATTTCATTCTGCCAGGCATAGGCTACTTTGTAGTTAACATTTAATTGAGAAGGTTTTTGGAAAAGCCTTTCCAACTATACTAGAAGGTTATGAATAGCATCATCGCTAAAGGCTACACAAAGTGGTGCATTTCTGTGCCGTTTAAAATCATTTTGTTGAGGTCTTATGATGAACTTGGGCAAATTCATGATCTTTCAAATGAATTCAGAATACATTTAGTTGATTTCCTACTAAGTTTTAATTTCTGGATTCCGTGATTCCGTCTGCAGCGCTGACTTTATAGGGCACCCACAGGTGCCATATGCCTTGCCTGTAAAAATTTTTTTTTTAAAGCCCGATCCCAGGCTAAAGTAGAGCAGCTTCATCAGAATGGGCCAGGGAAAGGTATCTTATGTAGAACAGGCCTGGAGGGAGACTATGGGTAACGGCAATGTCCCCATCACAACCAGCAGCAGAGTAGGGAGAAGCTGAGGAGAGAAGCTGGTAGGGAACCTGATTTATGCCTGGATTAATTACCAGGGACCCTTGTGGGCTGTCAAGTGCTCCTCCGCTACCCTGGCTCAACTCCAACTGGGTTGCTGTTTCCTTCTCCAATTAGCTGCCTACCTTCATCACTTCCTCTCCTACTCCACAGCAGTACAACACTGAACCTCATCGACCCTGCAGAGCTTCCTCAGAATAGGAGGACCCTGCCTTATTCAGATGAGTGTCACTGTGCAACAGGATGACCTTTCCTAGAAACACAGCTCAGTCCCTCGCAGTTATGACTAGCCCAACCCTGCCTCGAGGCTATACTACTCCTGATTAAATGCAGTGAAACTGAAGGCAAGGAAGCACTTCCCCCACTCCCTATGGTCTCTGGCCAGGCAGGATGGAATAGGCACTGCTGGCTGCCTGACTGTGCGGTGTGAGTGACTTAGCCTGGAGAGTCAGTCTTAACAGTCCTTGAGGTCCGTTGGGAAACCCAGACATCCCCGGAGATGGCCGCAGGTGTCGGTTCCACATCTACGTCACCATGGTTATGTAAACACAGCGGTTACACATTATTTCTTCATACAGAACAGAAAGCCATTCCTGAACAGCATTTCCCTGAACTATTTGGTCACAAAACAGAGGGAGAAGAGAGTCATATGGAAGGAATGTGGCTTATCAGTCAGTTTCCTGTGTAAGCGTGACTGCCTCTGGAACGCAAATATGCAGCCGCAATCGAGGATAAGGTCCAGATTTGAGAGGGTGCAGCAGCACATCTGCCTAACGCTGATCTGAAGACTGCTGTGTGTGTGTGTGTGTGTGTGTATGCATGTATGTACGTATGTGTCGGGGGGAGCCATGGCTGAGAGGAGCTCATATACACCCAATTTCCCACAAAATGTTGGGAACTTCTGGAGCAACCATTGCTACTTCATAAAAGGCAGGCAGGTGTAATTCAGAAGCCATTTCTCAGGCTCAGGACCATGACTGAACACTTGCTACTGACACACATCTTGGCATCTCCATGGGAGTAGAAGGCTATTATAAAAAAGGCATGCAGACAACAAAGGGAACTTCAACTCCACCCCAATGCCTCTTTACTTTCTCTATTCTCTCAAAAGTTGTTTTTGGCTTGGGGCGGAAAAATTATCCAACAATTGACTGCTTTGAATAAACAACACTGCAGTAATTCCATAATCTCCATTACTTAATCTAAAAAAAAAATCCATGGCAGTACCAGAGTGGCTGGAATAATGTTAAAACTCTACTTCACATTACAGAAATTCAAATGAACATATTTTCAGTCAATACATGCATGGCGGAATGGAGTTAATTGTTATGTTAGGTAATAACAACCAAAGACCATTATACCTTGACGTACAGGCTCCCTACCTCCAAGCATTCAGCCTTTAACCCATGCAGCAGGGTGAGTGAGGTTTTACAGTGCATTCGGAGAGTATTCAGACCCCTTTCCACATTTTGTTAAGTTACAGCCTTATTCTAAATAGTATTAAATCACTCAATCTACACACAATACCCCATAATGACAAAGCAAGAACAGGTTTGAAAATGTTTGCTAACTTATAACAAAAATATATCACAAGAATTCAGACCCTTAACTCAGTACATTTAAGTACAGGCTCTAGCTGGGCCACTCAGACATTCAGACTTGTCCTGATCCACTCCTGAGTTGTCTTGGCTGTGTGGTTAGGGTCGTTGTCCTGTTGGAAGGTAAAACGTCACCCCTGTCTGAGGTCCTGTGTGCTATGGAGCAGGTTTTTAATCAAGGATCTCTCTGCTCTGTTCATCTTTCCCTCGATCCTGACTAGTCTCCCAGTGCCTGCCGCTGAAAAACATCCCGACAATATGATGCTGCCACCACAATGCTTCACCATAGGGATGGTGCCAGGTTTCTTCCAGACGTGACACTCGAAATTCTGGCCAAAGAGTTCAATCTTGGTTTCATCAGACCAGAGAATCTTGTTTCTCAGGCTGAGAGTTTGTTAGTGGTGCCAGGCCACTAACAAAAAGGCCTGATTGGTGGAGTGCTGTAGAGCGTTGTCCTTCTGGAAGATACACCCATCGACACAGAGGAACTCTGGAGCTATGTCAGAGTGACCATCGGGTTCTTGGTCAGCTCCCTGACCAAGGCCCTTCACCCCCGAATGCTCAGTGTGGCGGGGCAGCCAGGTCTAGGAAGTCTTGGTAGTTCCAAACTTCTTCCATTTAAGAATGCGGCCACTGTGTTCTTGGGGGAAATTTAATGCTACAGAAATGTTTTGGTACCCTTCCTTAGATGGCTTGCACAGTCAACTGTGGGACTATATATATATATATAAATAACACACACCAAACATGCAAACATTTCTATAAACATGTTAACTTTGTCATTATGGGGTATTGTGTGTAGATTGATGAAGGAAAAATGTATACATTTTAGAATGATGCTGTAATGTAACAAATTGTGGAAAAGGGGAAGGGGTCTGAATACTTCCAATGCTCTGCTCTCTTGGGTAAATAAATGAAACTAGCTCCAGCAGACAAATCATTGAGTGTGAACTATATAACTGTACTGTATTATATGGACCAGAATTACACATATTATTCAAACCATGATAAAGCAGGGAGAAAACATGCGATTCTGTTGCAGAGTTAAGTATCAAATGAATTTGAAATCTATTTTTGTATAGTTAGTAGGCTGACGCATATACAGCACCAGTTAAGACTCTGGACACACTTACTCATTCCTTTATCTTTACTATGTTCTACATTGTAGAATAATAGTGAAGACATCAAAACTATGAAATAAAATAAAGATTCATGTAAGTAAAAAAATAAAAAAGAAGAGTTGAATCAAAATGTATTTCATATATGAAATTCTTCAAAATAGCCACCCTTTACCTTGATGACACTCTTGGGATTCCCTCAACCAGCGTAACAAGGTAATCATCTGGAATGCATTTCAATTAACAGGTGTACCTTGTTAAGTGAATTTGTGGAATTTCTTTCCTTCTAAATGCGTTTGAGCCAAACAGTTTGTTGTGTGACAAGGTAGGGGCTGACAAGGTAAAAGATCAGTCCATCATTACCTTAAGACAAGGTCAGTCAATCCAGAACATTTTAAGAACCTGTAAAGTTTCTTCAAGTGCAGTCGCAAAAACCATCAAGCGCTGTGATGAAACTGGCTCTCATGAGGGCCAATACAAAAAAGGAAGACCCAGAGTTATCCTCTGCAGCAGAGCTAAGGTCAGAGTTACCAGTCAAAATAAATGCTTCAGAGTAAAAGTAACAGACATCAACTGTTCAGAGGAAACTGCCTGAATCAGGCCTTCATGGTCAGATTTCTGCAAAGAAACCACTACTAAAAGAACACCAATAAGAAGAGGCTTGGCTGGGCCAAGAACCACAAGCAATGGACAATAGACCGGTGGAAATCTGACCTTTGGTCTGATGAGTCAAATTTGTGAGACGCAGAGTATTTGAACGGATGATCTCTGCATGTGTGGTTCCCACCATGAAACATGGAGGTGTGATGGTGCTTTGCTGGTGACACCGTTGTGATTTATTTAGAATTCAAGGCACACTTAACCAGCATGGCTAACACATTCTGCAGCGATATGCCATCCCATCTGGTTTGCACGGATTGGACAATTTGTATTTCAACAGGACAATGACCCAACATCTCCAGACTGTGTAAGGGCTATTTGACCAAGGAGGACAGTGAAGGAGTGCTGCATCAGATGACCTGGCCTCCACAATCACCCGACTTCAACCCAATTGACATGGTTTGGGATGAGTTGGACCACAGAGTGAAGTAAAAACAGCCAAGTGCTCAGCATATGTGGGAAATCCTTCAAGACTGTTGGAAAAGCATTCCAAGTGAAGCTGGTTGAGAGAATGCCAATAGTGTGCAAAGCTGTCAAGACAAAGGGTGGCTACTTTGAAGAATCTAAAACACAGTTGAAGTAGGAAGTTTACATACACCTTACATACGGCAAATAAAATAAAAGTTTCACAATTCCTGACATTTAATCCTAGTAAAAATTCCCTGTCTTAGGTCAGTTATGATCACCACTTTATTTTAAGAATGTGACATGTCAGAATAATAGTAGAGTGCATTATTTATTTCATCACATTTCCAGTGGGTCAGAAGTTCACATGCACTCAATTAGTATTTGGTAGCATTGCCTTTGTATTGTTTAACTTGGGTCAAACGTATTTGGTAGCCTTCCACAAGCTTCTCACAATAAGTTGGGTGAATTTTGGACCATTCCTCCTGACAGAGCTGGTGTAACAGAGTCAGGTTTGTAGGCCTCCTTGCTTGCAAACACTTCTCAGTTCTGTCCACAAATCTTCTATGGGACTGAGGTCAGGGCTTTGTGATGGCCACTCCAATACCTTGACTTTGTTGTCCTTAAGCTATTTTGCCACAACTTTGGAAGTATGCTTGGGGTCATTGTCCATTTGGAAGACCCATTTGTGACCAAGCTTTAACTTCCTGACTGATGTCTTGAGATGTTTCAATACATCCATAATGTTTTTACCTCATGATGCCATCTATTTTGTTTAGTGCACCAGTCCCTCCTGCAGCAAAGCCCCCCAACATGATGCTGCCCCAACATGATGCTGCTACCCCCGTGCTTCACGGTTGGGATGGTGTACGTCAGATTGCAAGCATCCCCCTTTTTCCTCCAAACATAACGATGGTCATTATAGCCAAACAGTTCCATTTATGTTTCATCAGACCATTTCTCCAAAAATGTATGATCTTTGTCCCCATGTGCAGTTGCAAACCGTAGTTTTGGTTTTTTTATGGCGGTTTTAGAGCAGTGGCTTCTTCCTTGCTGAGCTGCCTTTCAGGTTATGTCGATATAGGACTCGTTTTACTGTGGATATAGATACTTTTGTACCCATTTCCTCCAGCATCTTGACACGGTCCTTTGCTGTTGTTTTCAGATTGATTTGCACTTCGCACCAAAGTGCGTTCATCTCTAGGAGACAGAACGAGTCTCCTTCCTGAGTGGTATGACAGCTGCGTGGTCCCATAGTGTTTATACTTGCGTACCATGTTTGTACAGATGAACGTGGGATCTTCAGGCGTTTGGAAATTGCAAAAAAAATTCTGAGGTCTTAGCTGATTTATTTGGATTTTCCCATGATGTCAAGCAAAGAGGCGCCAAGTTTGAAGGTATAGGCCTTGAAATACATCCACAGGTACACCTCTAATTGACTCAAATGATGTCAATTAGCCTATCAGAAGCTTCTAAAGCCAGGACATCATTTTCTGGAATTTTCCAAGCTGTTTAAAAGGCAGTCAACTTAGTGTATGTAAACTTCTGACCCAATGGAATTGTGATACAGTTAATTATAAGTGAAATAATCTGTCTGTAAACAATTTTTGGAAAAATTACTTGTGTCATGCACAAAGTAGATGTTCTAACAGACTTGCCAAAACTATAATTTTGGAGTAATGACTCCAACCTAAGTGTATGTAAACTTCCGACTTCAACTGTATATTTTATTTGTTTAACACTTTTGGTTACTACATGATTCCATGTGTTATTTCATAGATTTGATGTCTTCACTATTAAATTCTACAATGTAGAAAACGGTAAAAATAAATTAAACCCTTAAATGATTAGGCGTGTCCAAATTTGACTGGTACTGTATAACTTTCATAATATTTCCCTTAATGTTATTAGCCTACCTCCTCTCTCACGATTGTTGCTTCATTCCTTCCTCGCTTTCAACAGGTAAATGAAATAAGTTGTGTTGCCTTTATTTTCATCATTCTAATGACATCCTTGAATAATGCAGGACTAGATTCAGAAGGCTTTCACTTCTCTTCACGAAGATTGAATGGTTATGGGTCTGAATAAATAACTGCTATAGCCTACCACCATCGCGCGTTCGCTCTTCTTTCAAACTACCTGTAAATTCTATTGGCTGCTGTATATAACATTTAGTAAACAAGAGCTTGCGTCCCTCTTCGAATAGTCTATTGGTATGAGAAGTACTACAAAAAAAAAAAAAATCGCATCCAGCAAACTATTCTAGTCTAGCTTTTCCTGCATGTGACTCCAAGAGCAAAGAAGTGCTTTTCAAGGGGAGAGGCCAGCGGAGCACCGGTGCTTGCATATTGCACAAGACAGAGGCTATAAGTTAGAAGCTTATTATGCATAACCCATCATTAATTAGCTACATGTAAGGCTAACACTGCATTGAAATGAATTACCTGAAAGAGGTAGGCTAGGACATCATATATATATGACTATATTAATCAGGATTAGGATTATCACTGATTTAAAGCATTGATATTGGAGTGTAAACATTTTTAACCTGCAGCTGCAATTTAATGAAATAATCCTTACATTTAAAAAAATAAGATGACCCCGAAAGCCAGATGGAGATGGGTAAATTAGACGTGAATTCTGTCTTCATAGTGCTGTAGCATAGACAAGGCTGCAGCAAATTCATGCCTCCAGGTCACAAGAAAAAAAAGTTACGAGGTACAGTAGGTCTACATGCACTGTGAACTGCGCGCCATACTGAGATGGGCGGTCTGTCCCCACCCTGAGCGTTGATTCATCATGCAGAGGCAGTAGAGAAGCCATATTTAGACATTGCATATAATTTAATAGTTCCATTTTACACCATGCTGTTCATATAATGTATTATAATTTACTGGTTTCAAGCAGTTATTTATCCCGGGAAAAGGCAGTGGAAATCTCAATAATCGGTTTCCCGCGATTCAACCCCACTGTAGACATGTTGCCCCAAAAGAGGGATTGAATGTTAGCTAAAATCAGTTTTGTAGATCAGCAGCATGTTTCTCCACTACATCGTAATGTTGGGTCAGCAGAGTGCAGCAGCAACTGATTCGGGAGGCTAATACAGTACCTAGCTAGATAGCCTTTGGTGGAAGCACAAAGCATTGTGTGTGCAGCACAATGTAGCTGGTTGGTTAGCAGCATCCCATTTGTTTTATATGAAATGTGACTGGCTCAGCTAGCAAGTTTATACTAGCTTTCAAGCACATTGACAATCTTGAGAAATACTGCTTGTTGAAGTATAAAACTCCTTTGCTAGATATAAAATGGCGCGACTAAGATTTCTTCACCAAAAAAAAAAAAAAAAAAAAAAAAAAACATTGACAAGAGTTATTGTTTTAGCTTAGATTAATTCAGACTGTTTAGAGGCAGAAATTGGGTTCGGCAGATGATGTAACCTAGGTAATATTTTTTATATGTTATGACAACACGTTGTGGCCAAACTACTTCTGATCTATCCCAATACTGTTTGCGGAATACGAGATAGCTCAGCGCAGGCAGAATCAACACGCTGACGCAAGACAATGGCCCAGAATAGAACATCTCTAGAGGGGAGAATAGGAGTGTCCTCCTTACCTGTTCATTGATGGAGCTGTAGTCGGTGGTGGAAACGTCATCATCCTCCGAGTCAAAGAACTCCTCCTGATTCTCCAGCAGCTCCGCCAGAATGCGACTAACTGACTCCTGCTCCTTCAGATCCTCCACGTCCGTGTCTAAACTAAGATTAGAAGATATGACCTCAGATCAGCTGTTATCATAAACACACATCTGTGTCGGAACTACAATATACAGACAAGAAACGACCTTAGATCAGCTTTATCACTACCATCCCACCTTACAATAAAGTCACTCATTGCATATTTAAGTTTAACTTCAGTTTGAGTAATCTGACTCCACATCAGATGACTAAGAGCTGGTGCTAGTAAGTACAAAGATTTTTTTTAAATCATATTCAATAATTAGACTCTGGCATTGACAGAACAGCTGTTCTCTCCCTTTAGTCAACAGAACACGGCTGTTTTCAGAGCATTGACCACAGACACTCTCATCTAGAAGATTCTCTTACTATTATTACGCAAAGCAACCCCTCACGTGGCTGCATACATGTCTAAGCTTGATCACCAGGGTGTGTTATATATTTCATGATATAAATGAACATGTTACCAAATATAATTTCTGTTCTATAAGCACTTATAATAGCACCATCTCCTGTGAGAATTCCAGCAACGTGAGATTGCCATTATGCAGGTATGTACACGTAAAACAAAAGTGAACGCCAAGTACAAGTACTAAAGGCCTGTGGAGGCATGGGTGTATGGATAGGCGAGGTGCTGTGTTGTTGTTGGCCTTACTGGAAGATGTCTGGTCCGAATACCGCGGCGAGGGCGCCGACGCTCCAGCTTTCCTCCTGGAGCGAGGCTACGCTGGACAGGAAGCGGCACAGGAAGCGCAGCAGGCTGTAGTTAACCTGAGGCAGCTGCTGGAGGAAGTACTTCATGTTGCGGGCGAGCTCTTCCTCGCTGCTGTAGTCTGGACAACACACAACAGGGGATTGGAGATAGATGGTGCCAAGGGAAAGAAAGTAGTAAGAGAATCAGATGAGAGAGAGAAAATGGAAAAAGATGGAGAAGGATGATGAAGATAGAAGGAATTATGTGTAGCGCCTGTATAGGGGCTACAGGTCAGACAAACAGAAACCGAGGAGGAGGATGAAGAGGTAGAAGACTGAAGAGGAGAATAATAATGATGAAAATGAGGATGACTAAGATGAGCTTACCTTGGTAGAGCTGCAGGATGTGGGACTGCATGCCTGCAGGGATGATGGGCTCTGGGAGCTCCTGCAGGAAGAGACGCAGCAGGCTGACGGCAGAGGCCAGGTCAGCCTCCTTCTCCAGGTCCACCTCCTCCCCAGAGTCATAGCGCTGCCGTAGCCACTCCACCCGCTCCGCGTTACCATTGACTAGGAACAGCCCCTCCAAATCCAGACGCCCTGAGAGCAACAGAGACAAAGAGGACAGCAGTCAATCACTTGCTCTGTCTGCTGAACAGTTATATATGAATGACTCCTCTCTGTGAGCATATCCATAAGGACTGAGAGTACAGCTTTCACTTAGAGTAGAATGGCTACATTAATTTCTCAAACAGATTCCACACTGATTTTAGTACATTAATAAACTGATCAAGTTGAAGGCATAATTTCTCAAATTTGACCATTTCCCAGATTTGTTCAGTTGTACTATACTTTGTACAGTTGTACTAACAGCTCAATCACAGGGCATATTACATGTAAGGGAGGAAGGAATGTTATTTTACCCACAATAGATTTGGTAAACGCAACCAAAAATGGAATTGCCATGGAAACGCGTGGGGGGGGAAGGGCCATGGGGGAAAAGTCTCATTGCCCCTCAGCAAAATTAGCCTACATTTAGGCTATTGTTTATTTCACACTAGGTTGATGTAAAAATCAGAACATAATGCTTGTATGGATGTCAACCCCAACACATGCTCACGGCTGACTACCACCACCCATTTCTGTATGCTAGCTATGCTAACCAGCTTATACGAATGTGAGTTTGCATTTAGCGGGCACTTCTAAACCTGAAATGGGACAACTTATAAACGCGGTGCAGTTAAAACATCCAAATATCTAAATCGGATATACAAGTAAACATATTGTGGGCCTGTTACAATACATAAATCACGACGGATGAGGAATATCCACTGTGTTAGATCAGATTTGTTGAATGTGCGCCAATCTGGTCTGCATTCCATTGACTTCTTTACCACATCTATCCCATTCAATGTGTGTTGGTTGGTCGTGCAAGTGGCTTCCTGTTTCAAGATGCAGCGGCGAGGGGGTGATACTATACACAAGGAAGTATCCCAACCAGGAAGAGCACACCATGTCATTCCGCAACTCTGGTTTCAGATCTGCAACTAGGATTTGTTCAAAGTGAGCTGCCTGGTTAAGGAAAACAGTGGGTGGGCGGTAGCTGTAAGGCAGAACACCCTGGTATGTGCCATGGACCCCCCCTTCCCTCCATGCCCCCCCTAACCCCACTGGGGCTACAGCAGCAGCTCGCTGGCCTGGGCCCCTGCTGCAGCTTACAGAGGTCTCATTAAGTCACAATTATGGCATCCCGTTCTGAGTGCAAACAGACAGATCAAAGTATTTTCAATGCCTGATTAACTTCTAGACTGCACAATTATCATTAATATGGCAGCAGGGGAATGAAAGGTGGTGTGTTTGGGGGGTGTATTACATAACCACCCAATGTCTGCTTGATGTCACATTCAGTTGACTGGAGATAAATCAAGTTGAAACAAGGGAGGAAGTGAAAATCCCTGTCATTAAAATAAGAACGAAATAGATGTTTATGCCTCTGGAGTTGCAGCTTATGCCGGTGTTGGATTGACTAGCTCTTTTCCCCCCTGCACCAAAACTTTCAGTAGAAAAGAGTCTAAAATGTTACGCAATGGAGGAAGCACATCTTTTTGATCGCAGTGCATTTAGAGTTCAGCGTATCAAAGAGAGGATCTCTCCAAACAACATATTTGGTTTATCATGATGCAACAAGTAATCTCGGTTGACTGAAACTGTTCTTTTCTACTCATCTTAAGCCACGCTAACTTGTTCAGCTTTTTAATTTTATTTAAACTAGGCAAGAACTAATTCTTACAATGACGGCCTACCCCGGCCAAACCTTAACCCAGACGACACCGGGCCAGTTGTGCGCTGCCCTATGGGACTCCCAATCACGTCCGGTTGTGATACAGCCTAGAATCGAACCAGGGTCTGTAGTGACGCCTCTAGCACTGAGATGCAGTGGCTTAGACTGGGTGGGAAAACTGTCTCAAGGGCCACGTCGGGATTTCTAAATTCACACAGACTTATGTCAGTCAAAATCAAGTTGCAACCCAGAAAAAGAGCAGTTATTTAAAAATATAGGTCCGTTACTACATACTTCCTATCTAGTTTCAGATATTCCATTGTGGCCTGGAGTACAAAAAAGTTATACATAATTACACCCCCCCCCCAACCCCCAAAATATATTTTTACGTCCATGGGCCGTGGTTTGCACCCCCGTGGGCTAGGCTACATAGAACACGAACAGATTTTTACAAATTATAAAAATGCACACAATCATTTAATCTCTCTCTATACATCTATAAATAATCTCTGCTTTGATGTAGAACAAGTAGAAGCATCTCCAGTGGGGTTTCATACAAGAAGCTGAAATTATGACAGGTAAAAGGTAATCTCTCTAAAGTACCTGGAGGAGCTGTCAAAACAAGCCACAACTATATAAAGCAAGACACAGTGGAAGAGTAATGGGATTTACTGAGCACATAAAAAGATACTAAGGTAAATGTGATGCTCAAAGAGATGAATCATTTGCCAGAGAGAGAGTGCGCGTGTGTATTTTTTAGGTCCCATTCATGCAGCTCTCCTGTGTCACACTCAGTAGATAGGCAAACTCTAAATAAGTTATTAGACAAGGTAGTGGCCTTCCGTTTGTTATCTAAGGAATAACTCTGCAGTTAGAAATGCAGTGCGTGTGTGCCACTCACCATGCTCCTCGATGTACTCTACGATGTGCCTGACCAGTAGGGGGACCTCCTGGCCTGGCTGACCGCTCTGCTGCACCACATCTAGGGGAACCCCAAAAACCCTGGCTGGTGTCAGGGAGTCGCTGGGGGAAGGTGAGAGGCTCTTCCTCATCGCTTCCACAGCCGAGCTGTTTCCGAAGGTCTGGACACCCGCCAGAGCCAAACCACACAGAGGAGAGACAGATACACTGTTACAGGCTGTGCTCTCCAGCCGATATACATATACAAACACACACACACAGGGCAGACGGTGGGGCAGGTCCCAGCATTATACAGATGAAATCTGACTAAATCTAATCGGGCCCCGTCTGACCCTCCCTCCCTGCCAGTGTAGCTATCAGGCCCAGCTAGCTCGGAGCAAGAGGGTTATGTAAGTATAGTGAGAGTCAACTGCAAGTGTGTCTGACAGCCATCAGAACAGGCATGTTTACAATGCTAACAGGAGCAGGTGCCTGGGCTTGGAGCACTAGCCACGCTCCATTTCAGTGACAGACTTCAATGATCTGTGCCCTATTAGACAAACACACACTGACCAGGCTAGCGGACCTCTAAAGATCAGCTCTGCTACAGGTCAGCCAGGGGCATATTAGGCTGTGAAAACAAATACCAATCCATCCAGACACCAATTACTGACTGCAGTTTTAAAAATCACAGGAGTGTGTTGTCGGTTATGTTGGGATGATTCACACTCCAAATGGCTTGCCATTTGTTATAGTAAACATGTTCAGGACCAGCATATTACATCAATGTTAAATGTACAGAAATGGATTAGATTTTTAGGCTGCAATTTGACCCGTGTGTTGCTTATGTTGCTGTACTCACCGTTTAGCACTTAAAACACCCAGTAGTTCACCTTATCTTCAGCACCACTCACTAGCAGTGAATCAAATGGTCATCTATGGCTGCTTCAGGCTATGGCAAAAGATGAGCCTGTAGTTCCTCATTGACAGACCGCGAATCCTGATCAGGACTTCAGTAGCTAAGCTGCAGGGGAGAAAGGAACAAAAGTGTTGGAAAGAAGTTGCTTAGGTTCTGAAACCACAAGGCCACAATGACCACTTAATTGCCAAGAGCTGATCCACATTAAAAACAGCAAAACATGCTTATTATAGGGCCTAACGAGTGGCGCAGTGGTCTAAGGCACTGCATTACAGTTGCGAGCTGTGCCACTAGAGATTCTGTTTCGAGTCCAGGTTCTATCGCAACCGGCCGCGACCTGGAGACCCATGGGGCGGCGCACAATTGGCCCAGCATCGTCCGGGTTAAGGGAGGGTTTGGTCGGCAAGGGGTGTCCTTCTCCCATCGCGCTCTAGCGACTCCAGTGGGGGGCCGGGCGCATGCACATTGACACGGTTGCCAGGTGTGCAGTGCTTCCTCCGACATGTGTGGCCGGCTTCCAGGTTAAGATGAAAATTGTGTCAAGAAGCAGTGCGGCTTGGTTGGGTCGTGTGTCGGAGGATGTAACAGGAGTTCCAGCGATGAGACAAGACTAAGTACCAATTGGATACCACAAAAATTGGGGAGAAAAGGGGGTAAATGGAAAAAAATACATGCTTATTATTACTGCACGTAGCAGAGTTCAAATGAAATGTAGTTCTACTAAAACGCATTACATCATTTGGAAAAACACCAATATTTTCATCAGATATACAATAGTAGTGATGGGGCGGGGATCTATACAGTTACCCTCTGGATATTATTTGAAAATAATGCAATATTATTTTTGCACTAGTTGGCTGTACCAAAACTCAAGTAATTCAAAGCTTATTGCCTCTTTTTAAGTTAGGGAGCCAATTTGTTTTTCAGCACTTTTATTTCCACGACGGATCAAAGCCACGAGAAAACAAGTTCTCTTGTCCCTATGCAGAAGACATACACTACATAACCAAAAGTATGTGGACACTTGCTCGAACATCTCATTCCAAAATCATGACATTAATATGGAGTTGGTTCCCCTTTTGATGCTACAACAGCCTCCACTCTTCTGGGAAGGCTTTCCACTAGATGTTGGAACATTGCTGCAGGGGACTTGCTTCCATTCAGCCACAAGAGTATTAGTTAGGTCAGGCACTGATGTTGGCGATTTGGCCTGGCTCACAGTCGGCATTCCAATTCCTCCCAAAGGTGCTCGATGGGACTGAGGTCAGGGTTCTGTGCAGGCCAGTCAAGTTCTTCCACACCGATCGGAAAACTATTTCTGTATGGACCTCGCTTTGTGCTGAAACAGGAAAGGGCCTTCCCCAAACTGTTGCCACAAAGTAGGAAGCCCAGAATAATCTAGAACATAATTTTATACAGTTAAGATTTCCCTTCACTGCAACTAAGTGGCCTAGATCCAACCATGAAAAACAGCCCAGACCATTATTCATCTTCTACCAAACTTTACAGTTGGCACTACGCAGTTGGGCAGGTAGCGTTCTCCTAGCATCCACCAAACCCAGCAGATTAGTCCGTCGGACTGCCATACGGTGAAATGTGATTCATCACTCCAGAGAACACGTTTCCACTACTCCAGAGTCCAATGGGGGAAAGCTTTACACCACTCCAGTCGCCGCTTGGCTTTGTGCATGGTGATCTTAGACTTGTGTGTGGCTGCTCGGCCATGGAAACCCATTTCATGAAGCCACAGGCAGTTTGGAACTCAGAAGTGAGTATTACAAAAGATGACTAACGATTGTTGCTCCTAGATGTTTCCACATCACAATAACAGTGCTTACAGTTGACCGGGGAAGCTCTAGCAAGGCGGACATGGGATGAAATGACTTGTTGGAAAGGTGGCATCCTATGACGGTGCCACATTGAAGGTCACTGAGCTCTTCAGTAAGTCCATTCTACTGCCAATGTTTATCTATGGAGATTGCGTGGCAGTGTGTTCCATTATATACGCCTGTCAGCAACGAATGTGGCTGAAATAGCCGAATCCAGTAATTTGAAGGGGTGTCCACATACAGTCGTGGCCAAAAGTTGAGAATGACACAAATATTTCCACAAAGTTTGCTGCTCCACTGTCTTTAGATATTTTTGTCAGATGTTACTATGGAATACTGAAGTATAATAAGTATAATTAATCATTTCATAAGTGTCAAAGGCTTTTATTGACAATTACATAAAGTTGATGCAAAGAGCCAATATTTGCAGTGTTGACCGTTATTTTTCAAGACCTCTGCAATCCGCCCTGGCATGCTGTCACTGGGCCACATCCTGACTGATGGCAGCCCATTCTTGCATAATCAATGCTTGGAGCTTGTCAGAATTTGTGGGGTTTTGTTTGTCCACCCGCCTCTTGAGAATTGACCACAAGTTCTCAATGGGATTAAGTTCTAGGGAGTTTCCTGACCATGGACCCAAAAATCAATGTTTTGTTCCACAAGCCACTTAGTTATCACTTTTGCCTCATGGCAAGGTACTCCATCATGCTGGAAAAGGTATTGTTCGTCACCAAACTGTTCCTGGATGGTTGGGAGAAGTTGCTCTCGGAGGATGTGTTGGTACCATTCTTGTTTTCTGGGGATTCAGTTCATTTGCATGGAAAAGAGGGACTTTGCAATTAATTGCAATTCATCTGATCACTTAATAACATTCTTGCGTATATGCAAATTGCCATCATACAAACCGAGGCAGTCAACTTTGTGAAAAGTGTAGTATTGTGTCATTCAAAACTTTTGGCAGAGACTGTACATACAAAATTATGTTGAGCAATATGTTTGGAACTTCGAAATGCAGTATAAAACTGCAATACATATCGTATCGGCCCCTAAATATTGTGATAATATATTGTGAGGTCCCTGGCAATTCCCAGCCCTATACAATACATGAAGATATTCAAATGATCCCACAGAAAGCTTACAGTGTTGGCATGCTAGAGAATACCTTAATACAGACATTTCATCCAGAAGCTATCCACATGCATGTGGTGTGAGAGACATGACAGCTATGTTAGAGCCCAGTGGTGCAAGGATTCTTCCAAATTAGGCTAGTGTAAGCTAGATGGTGGAACTTGAACCTGTGCTTACTGGCCTGTCATGGCCTCACAAATGAGTCCACCAGCTCAGGAAACATGAAGAAAAACAAAGTTGCGAAAACTAACCAGCTGCCAATGCCTGTTGGCCAAGTAAGGGAGTTGCCTTCTCAAGGGAGAGAGTGGGGTGTTAAAATATTAACAGACTAGGCTGTACTTATGAATGTAGCGTCGATAAGTGCACTGTGCAGTAATGTCTTCATAAGACCGATCTATGAGGCATAAATTAGGCTAGCTTCACACTAAAAACGGTTCAATGCAGATGTTTTTTACCCTGTTTGGGATAGGGGGCAGCATTTTCACTTATGGATGAAAAGCATGCCCAGAGTAAACTGCCTCCTACTCAGTCCCAGATGCTAATTTATGCATATTATTAGTAGTATTGGATAGAAAACACTGAAGTTTCTAAAACTGTTTGAATGATGTCTATGAGTATAACAGAACTCATGACAGGCGAAAACCTGAGAAAAATCCAACCAGGAAGTGGGAAATCTGAGGTTTGTAGTTTTTCAAAGCTTGGCCTACCGAATACAGTGTCTATGGGGTCAAATTACACTTCAAGGCTTCCACTAGATGTCAACCATCTTTAGAAACTTGTTCAGGCTTCTACTATAAAGGAGGGGGGAATGGGAGCTCTTTGAGTCAGTGGTCTGGCAGAGTGTCACAGACTTGACGCGCGATCACGAGAGAGGGAGCTCTCATTCCATTGCTTTTCTACAGACAATGGAATTCTCCGGTTGGAACATTTTTTAAGTTTTATGTTAAAAACATCCTAAAGATTGATTCCATACATCGTTGGACATGTTTCTACGAACTGTAAAGGAACTTTGACTGACTGGACCTTGTGCCTCATGAAGATGGATTACTGGGCTGAACGCGCTAACAAGTGGCTATTTAGACATAAATGGACTATATGGAACAAATCAAACATTTATTGTCGAACTGGGATTCCATGGAGTGCATTCTGATAAAGATCATCAAAGGTAAGTGAATATTTATAATGCTATTTCTGACTCCTGTTGCCTCCAACACAGCAGATATTTATTTGGCTGGATTGGGCTCTGAGCGCCGTACTCAGATTATGCTTTTTCCGTAAAGTTTTTTTGAAATCTGACACAGCAGTTGCATTAAGGAGAAGTATATATTTTATCAATGTTTATTGAGTATTTCTGGGATTTGATGTGCCTATCTGCAAAATCACCGGATGTTTTGGAAGCAAAATATTACTGCACTTAACGTGCCAATGTAAACAGCTTTTTGGATACAAATATGCACATTATCAAACACTTGTGGACTTGTTAACCTCTTGCTCCTACCTGACACGCAGGCGTCCCATCTAGACATCTGGAAATGCAAATGCGCTACGCTAAGTGCTAATAGTACTAGTTAAAACTCAAACGTTCATTAAAATACACATGCAGGGTATTGAATTAAAGCTACACTCGTGAATCCAGGCAACAAGTCAGATTTTTAAAATGCTTTTCGGCGAAAGCATGAGAAGCTATTATCTGATAGCATGTAACACCCCAAAAGACCCGCAGGGGACGTAAACAAAATAATTAGCATAGTCGTCGCTACACAAACCGCACAAATAAAATATAAAACATTCATTACCTTTGACCATCTTCTTTGTTGGCACTCCTAGATGTCCCATAATCACTATTGGGTCTTTTTTTCCCGATTAAATCGGTCCATATATAGCCTAGATATCGATCTATGAAGACTGTGTGATAAACGGAAAAAAATAGCGTCTTATAACGTAACGTCATTTTTTTAAATTAAAAAAGTCGACGATAAACTTTCACAAAACACTTCGAAATACTTTTGTAATGCAACTTTAGGTATTAGTACACGTTAATAAGCAATCAAATTGATCACGAGGCGATGTATATTCTTTAGCTGTCCGTCTGGAGATAATGTCCGGGTAAATCTCAACCAAAATATCCGGTCGGAGACCTGAACAAATGGCTTGTCTCTTCTTCGTTTGACCAATAAACAAAGCCTAGGCAAATGACAAGACTGTTGACATCGTGTGGAAGCTGTAGGTATTGCAACCTCAGCCCCATTTATTGTGGTTCACCTTTATCAATGGGTTGAAGTGGCGGATGGATATATATTTCCATTTTCAGTGATCAGATTTTCCTGCGCTTTTCGATGAAACGCACGTTCTGTTATAGTCACAGCCGTGATTTAACCAGTTTTATAAACGTCTGAGTGTTTTCTATCGACACATACTAATCATATGAATATACTATATTCCTGGCATGAGCAGCAGGGCGCTGAAATGTTGCGCGATTTTTAACAGAATGTTCGAAAAAGTAGGGGGTAGGAGTAACAGGTTAATGTGTGAAAGTTACATATTTAAAAAAATATATTTTTCAATTTCGCGTGCTGCCCTTTCAGCGGAATGTTTTTAAGGGGTGCCGCTAGCGGAACCCCTAGCCATAAGAAGTTATTAACATCATAATTTCTGGGTAACAATTAAGTACCTTACTGTGATTAATTGAAAACAAAGTGGTCAAAAAGAAACAAAAATAGCCTATTAGCAAAGGTTTGGAACTCTTAGTCTTATTGAGAGCACTAATTTACCACCCCGTGATGTCACCAGGAAGGCCAAGACTCCATCCCACCAAAAACAGGCTGAAATTTCAGGCTCTTTTCAAAAAAGCTCTTAGAGTAAAAAGGAATTATCAGCATTCAAAATTGTACAGTATTATTCCAACTACATAGTGTGGAAATATATATAAAACACAGAAGAAGAAAAAATGATGTATTCAGGTTGATGACTGCACTGGGCCTTTAAGAAACACAAATGAAGTCCCCACTCCCAGCTCAAGTCACACTGCTTCATGGTGCGACGGTCATTCTCACCTTCCAAAGGGATGCGATTAGACGTCATGCTACTATATTTTCCGTGTTCTGACCCAGGCTGCACAATTCGTGCACACTCCCACCTAAATCAGAAGATTGTTTAAAATTCATCTCACTATGAAAATGGAATTTCCTATCATGGAGTCAGTCCTTGCCACCCACCATGTTCTGCAACAAATGACCTACATTCAATATGAAAGTCATTTCTACAAGATAACGATGAATCGCTTGCCCCTGGCCTCTTTTTGGTGGAAAACTCAAAGAAACCCTCTTGTTCTGTACATGAAACTAGTGCAGCTCCTCAATTACTTTGCATCCCTCTTGACAAAGGGCTCTTTTGTGCTCATGAGAAGCCCTACTTCTACTGTCTTACCAACCACTTAATTTCACTGCCTTGTTGAGTGTCTGCATCACAAAATACCACACTATTCCCTATGTAGTAGACTTCTTTTGATCAGGGACTATAGGGTTGTGCACTATATAAGGTGCGCTTTGAGATGCACCCTTTGTCACCAGCCACTCAATGTGGTCTTTTTACAATCTCCAATAAGCATGGTCTTCTTAATCAGATTGCTTTGAATTAGGCGAGGGTCACAGACAGACTTGATATAATAGGAAGATGGGCACAACGGGTACAGAGCGAGGACAAAATGTTCCCAAATCCCCCTGTACTTGGCTTTCATGGACAGAATGGACCAGTCTATCTTAATCCCACATATCATGCGTGACAATCTTTTCATCCACAATGTCAGCCATTGTTAGGGGAGGGAGAGGAGCCCAGACAGAACAATCAGTCAATGAGGTGGTGCATTGTTCCTGTTCGGTTCTGCATTTCATCTGCCAAGCCTAGCAGCAGTCCTCTCACTTGTGCTTTTCTTTTTCAACAATTAAATCACCACCAATGCTAATGACATATCTGCAATTTCCTAAATCTTTCCACTTAATCTGCATAAATCCTGGGAGTTTGAAAGGTTATGGTTATTGGAGAAGCTTGCATGACTCCATTGGGACTTGAGTTTCCTTACATTACTCTGAAAGAGGTCTGCGAAGGACTGATTTACTCAACCTCCCGCCTGCACCCCCCGGCTTACTGTCTGACTCCCACCCGCTACCGCAAGAACTGGTCCACAATGTTAATATAGACATGTGAAGCAGCTCACTTGGCAGCAATGGTCACTGCCATTTTGTGCCCTATAGGCAATATTAAAATGTGCAAAAATAACCTACCGAATACAGTGGCAAGAAAAAGTATGTGAACCCTTTGGAAATACTTGGATTTCTGAATAAATTGGTCATAAAATTTGATTGGATCTTCATGTAGGTCACAACAATAGACAAACACAGTTTGCTTAAACTAACAAACAATTATGTTTTCATGTCTTTATAGAACACACCGTGTAGACATTTACAGTGCAAGGTGGGGAAGGTATGTGAACCCTTGGATTTAATAACTGGTTGACCCTCTGGCAGCAATAACCTCAACCAAACGTTTTCCGTAGTTGCGGATCAGACCTGCACAATGGTCAATTTTGGACCATTCCTCTTTACAAAACTGCTTCAGTTCAGCAATATCCTTAGGATGTCTGGTGTAAACTGCTCTCTTGAGGTCATGCCACAGCAACTCAAATTGGGTTAAGGTCAGGACTGACTGGGCCACTCCAGAAGGCGCATTGTCTTCTGTTGAAGACATTCTGTTGTTGATTTACTTCTGTGTTTTGGGTCGTTGTCCTGTTGCATCACCCAACTTCTGTTGAGCTTCAATTGGCGGACAGAAAGCCTAACATTCTCCTGCAAAAAGTATAGATAAACTTGGGAATTCATTTTTCCGTCAATGATAGCAAGCTGTCCAGGCACTGAGGCAGCCCCAAACCATGATGCTCCCTCCACCATACTTTACAGTTGGGATGAGGTTGTTGGTGTGCGGTGCCTTTTTTTCTCTTCAGTGTTGTGTTCCTTCCAAACAACTAAACTGTAGTTTCAACTGTCCACAGAATATTTTGCCAGTAGTGTTGTGGAAAATCCAGGTGCACTTTTGCAAACTTCCGACATGCAGCATTGTTTTTTTTGACAGCAGTGTCTTCTTCCGTGGTGTCCTCCAATGAACACCATTCTTGTTTAGTGTTTTACGTATCGTAGACTCGTCAGTGATGTTAGCATGTTCCAGAGATTTCTGTAAGTCTTTAACTGACACTCTAGGATTCTTCTTAACCTCATTGAGCATTCTGCGCTGTGCTCTTGCAGTCATCTTTGCAGGACGTCCACTCCTAGGGAGAGTAGCAACAGTTCTGAACTTTCTCCATTTATAGACAATTTGTCTTACTGTGGACTTATGAACATCAATGCTTTTAGAGCTACTTTTGTAACCCTTTCCAGCTTTATGCAAGTCAACAATTCTTAATTTTAGGTCTTCTGAAATCTCTTTTGTTCGAGGCATGGTTCACATTGGGCAATGCTTCTTGTGAAAAGCAAACTCAAATTTTGTGAGTGTTTTATAGGGCAAGGCAGCTCTAACCAACATCTCCAATCTGGTCTCATTGATTGGACTCCAGGTTAGCCGACTCCTGACTCCAATTAGCTTTTGGAGACACTGTGTGTTTATTGTTGTGACTTAGAACATCAGATCAAATTTGATGACCAATTTATGTAGAAATCCAGGTAGTTCAATGGGTTCACATAATTTATTGCCACTGTAGGTTAAATTACCATTTGTTTTCCAAACAGTTCTTCGATTTAATTTAAAAATATTGTGATATGCCTGGCTAGGTTTCTCCGCTTTTCACTGACAGTCGCAACTCAACAATCATCTATTTGGTATTTGCCGTGCGCTCAGCTCAAATTGCGTGCCTTGCCGACTGTAGGTTGTGAGATTTTACCTTTTAAAGAAGCGAAATGATCCTCTGTGGCCAAATCATGCTTTCTGGTGTATTAGCCTATTTTGAATGATTTTATTTCTGTATAGACCGGAGTAAGCTAATTAGGCTATATAATTTTGCCAATTTAATTACATTTACACAGAAAAAATATATAAAACGCAACATGCAGCAATTTAAGATTTTACTGAGTTACAGATGAGGAAATCAGTCAATTGAAATCCATAAATTAGGCCCTAATCTATGGATTTTGCATGACTGGGAATACAGATACCTTACAACAAAATAATTGGGTTGTGGATCAGAAAAACAGTCAGTATCTGGTGTGACCACCATTTACCTCATGCAGCGCAACACATCTCCTTCACATAGGGTTTATTGTGGCCATTGTAATGTTGTCACATGCCTCTATGGCTGTGCGGAGTTGCTGGATATTGGCGGGAACTGGAACACTGTTGTACATGTCGACCCAGAGCATCCCAAACATGCTTAAAGGGTGACATATCTGGTGAGCGTGCAGGCTATAGCAGAACTGGATCATTTTCAGATTCCAGGAACTGTGTACAGATCCTTGTGACGTGGGGCCGTGCATTGTCATGCTGAAACATGAGGTGATGGCGGTGGATAAGTGGCACAAGAATGGGCATCAGGATTTCACAAGTTCTCTCTGTGATGGTTTCTCACAGTTTGTGCATAAATTCATCAGTTACGCAAATCCACAGTTTCATCAGCTGTCTGGGTGGCTGGTCTCAGACGATCCCACAGTTGAAAAAGACGGATGTGGAGGTCCTGAGCTGGCATGGTTACCCGTGGTCTGAGGTTGAGGCCGGTTGGACGTATTGTGCCAGATTCAGAAATTAACATTCAATTCTCTGGCAACATCTCTGGTGGACATTCCTGCAGTAAGAATACAAATCGCATGCTTCCTCAAAACTTGATACATCTGTGGCATGGTGTTGTGTGACAACTGCATATTTTAGCGTGGCCTTTGATTGTCCTCAGCACAAGGTGTACCTGTGTAATGATCATGCTGTTTAATATGCTACACCTGTCAAGTGGAGGGATTGTCTTAGCAAAGGCGAAATGTTCACCAACAGGAATGTAAACAAATTTGTACACAACATTTGAGAGAAAAACGCTGTGTGTGTGGAACATTTCTGGGATCTTTTATTTCAGCTCATGAAACCAAAACTTGTTGGGTTCATATTTTTCGTTCAGTATACTTTGGAGAAAGCTTAGCTTCCTCTAGCCTTATAACCTCACCACCTATGTATTCCATCTTTGAAATTGTTAATTGGAATTTGGTAAAAATGACATGCCGTTGCATCCGAGTTGCATGTTCTTTTAAGATAAACTAAAATGTGATTTCTGCATTCTGAGAACTGTGGATGGACACCCTAATCAGGTTACACAACCAATACATATTGGTTCAGTACATTTCTTAAATGTTTGGTCAATTTTAATGCTGACTGTCAAGTTTCTGTCACCACATTTTCCTAACAGAAACCCTGCAATCTAGTAAACTACAGCCTACATCATATTTATTAAGTACATTTCCTTGGAGGAACTGCCCCATGCATAGGCAGCCTACTCACCTTCATTGAGACCGGACATACAAGGCCTACTTGATCTTGCATGCACGTATGCCCAACTAGGGGAGGAGAAGTAGGCTACTTAACTTGAAGAGAATTGAAAGTGTGAATGCAACAAATGTTTTTTATTTAATTTTTATAGAGCATTTCGGTGGCAGTGTGTTGAAAGCAAGTAGAGAGCTCAATGGAGACTATGTATTCCAACTAAAAACACACAAGTAATTGACTTTCACCTCGACAGACTTTCTACTGTAGGTCTGAGGTGACTGCCTCACCTAACCTCTAATGGCGTCTGCATGCTTCCCATCCAAAACAGTTCGGAACAGTTTGTGTGTATATTACCACAAACATTCTGGTCTTCGGCAAAGGGGTTTTTCAGCTGATCGTGGACACTACATTTTCCGAAGCAAGCTAAAATTCATTAGCCAAAGGTCATTGGTTAACAGTAGGGATTCTTCAATAAATGTTTTATTCAACCTTTAGTTAACTAGGCAAGTACATTAAGAACAAATTCTTATTTACAATGACAGCCTACCCTTGCCAAACCCTAGGGTGATTCAATGATAGTTTTCATGCACATTTTTTCACTTTCAAATTACTGCACCAAACATCGAGGTAAAGTTGCGCAACTAAGCAAAAACGGCTAAATTAATGACAGATTTCTTGAGCTATCTTAGATTCATTCGGACTATTTTGAGGGAGTGTATACTGGCTACGGCGTCTCAAGATGGAAAAACAGTACTATTGACGCTTTTCTCTCGTTTTTCAAGCGAATGTCTTAAGGGAGTATGCGAGCACACTCGTTCAGTTAGGTGCCAGCCAAAATGAAGCATGTGGAAGCCTTAAGTGACACTGGCAAGTAAAGATAATAGGAGAGGTAGATATATTGACACCACTGAGAAACAGATTTCACAACAGGGCAGTCTGATATTGACTGGATGGAAGAGAGGAAAAGGATATAGGGCTAGGAGCAGACAGACAACATCTGCAGAGTCAACACTACCTCTGAGTTGAACCTAATGCTAGACCTGAGGTTGAACTCATTGACCTTAATTAGAAAATAGGCCATTGGCGATAAGTTGAGTGCTAATAATATGGGTAGAAAGAAAAAAATAGGGGGTAGTAGTAGGGGATAGGAGATGCTGTGCTACTCTTGCCTTTGACACAGCAGTTGCCTGAGCATCCCACGGGACTGATTCCTTAATAACTAGATCTCTTTAGGGGACAGGAATGAGAAGGGCTTGTTATTTAACCAAAGGCCGGGGTGGCAGAGAGAAAAAGGTAATAGTTCTCTCAGTAAATCAGCACCTATTCATAAGTTACAGTTTACAGCACTGATGTAGCCTAAATTTATACAGGATGCCAATTTATTGTTCTGTAGATAACATACTAGGTTAGAATATGGAACAGATAATCAGTTACGACCTAGGTGTGAAATGTCTGTCACAATGCCATTTTACTGTCTGAGCATGGGCAGACCTAACCATGTATTGTGCATTTGCATACATTTTCCATCTTGGATACTGATGTCAACTGTTTGAAGGCTTGAGGTGTGGGTGTAGGCTTGAAATGCCTGCAACTTAGCAGAGTTGGCCCGCTTGCCTGAGACAATGACATTCTGATTATGGATTTAACATAGACTTTATCACCTCTGTACCAGCGCAAAACAAGAATTCTATGCTTTGTTGCAAGGAACAGTCCTTCAGCATTCTCAAAAGATTGTTGTGTGTGTGTGTGGGGGGGGGGGGGCTGATAATGAGAGAGCTATGAATAGAGGCAATGAATAACTAATGCATGGCTTAGCACATAGCAACTTATAAACAACAGCAGGTCACAAGAGAGAAATACTTGTAAAAATAAAATATCTTCAGAGAAATTAGCCTTACCTCACCTGAGCCCACTACAACCAAGACAATGAAAAAAAATGCACATCAGAATGACTTTGCAAACTGAAGATCCCTCCTTTGCCACTCAAAGGAAGTAACAACTGATTTATAACAAGGGTAGTGCCTCACATAAATGAGTCATCATGACAAAAACCTCACTGGGCAGATCAAAGACTGGAATGATACAATGGAGGAAGACAGGTTTGTGTCATCAATGTTGTGAGGCCCATTGTTTAGCAATAACCACGAAGGGTAAAGATTCAGAACGTTGGAAAACTTCACTTACATGTTAATTTCAAGCAAAGCACATGCTATATTTGTAGGTGTAAATCATATTAACGCCATCTTAACTGGCTGTATAATATATCCTTTACTACAGCCCTACTAATATCCAACTTGAAGAATGTATTTTCTGTACTAGAAATATTTAGCTAGCTAGCTGCCCATTGTTAACTGGTTGGATGGGCAGCAAAGCAGGTTGGTATTGCATTGCTAGCCAGCATTGAAGATCGACAAACAAAGCAAAAAAAATGTATGCCGGCTAGATAACACTACTTTCAACCTTACCTAGAAGGGTTACGATACGAATGTCTCATTCAAAAATAGTTAGCCAACTAGCAGTTTTTGGGTTGCTTGAATGTCGTCACATTCAAAATGCTCAACAGCTAGTAGCAACTTGATCCAGTTCTAGCCTCCAGAAATACACTGCAGTGGAGAATAAGCAAAGCAAAAACTCGATAATGTTCTTGGTCTCTCCCCGGCTAAAAAAAAAAATCTTAGTCAACTGAAAGTAGTCAGGTTGACCGCAGTGCGTTTAGAGTTCAGCGTATCAAAGAGAGGATCTCTCCAAATATCATCTTTGGTTTATCGTGATTCAAAAAGTAGTCTTGGTTGACTGCAACTGTTCTTTTCTGCTCGTCTTAAGCCACGCTCACTTGTTCGGCTTTTTCAAAAATAAATAGGTTTTAACCTTTATTTAACTAGGCAAGTCAGTTAAGAACAAATTCTTATTTACAATGATGGCATACCCAGGCCAAACCCTAACACGGACGACGCTGGGCCAAATGTGCACCGCCCTATAGGAACTCCCAATCACTGCCGGTTGTGACAGCCTGGAATCGAACCAGGGTCTGTATTTACTCCTCTAGCACTGAGATGCAGTGCCTTAGACCGCTGCACCACTCTGGAAAAAACACATGTAGGCTGCTGAGCTTGTCTGATGCTTTAAGCACTGCTATTCAATATTAAGACAAATTACTAAAGAGGGTGCCAGAGATCAATAGGCTAACCAGAAGATAAAAACCTGTTCCCGATCCTGCTGCTGCTAGTATTCGCAGATTCTGCCATTAAGTCCCTGAAGTTGCTGGCAATAGGCTACACCATGGGTCAGCAACCTTTTCAATATGGAGTGCCACGTTATCGTACCATTTCAACTGATCTGCGTGCCAGTTATGATTTTCATATGCACATTTGTGGCACAATTTAAAATGTATAATAAAGTCTTCATATCTCAAAATCAACATCATGATAATCAAAATGATATCTAAATAAAAATGATACAAATCTAAAAGTAGCTTCTATTGCAAATATTTAAAAATTGCCTAAATAAAGCAAACAGAAGCCCACAGGTAGAAAATATCCTGGGGAAAAAAATGAATATCCTATAAAAATCACAGGCTAAGCATGGCTTATCTGTAACGAACTTGCAAAATTGTATCAACTCTTAACTTGGTCCAGTGCAAAGCTGGTGCTAGCAAATTTGCAAAACTGCATAAAAAAAAACAACATTCTGGTCCCTCAAGGGTATCCTGTCCCAGTGAGCTCCAGACAGACATACACTGCTGTAAGCTATTTTGTGCAAGGGATAAGAAGTAATCAGGTAGGCCTATTTTATGATGTTTCCGTCTGATCAGAGCATGACATATTTTCCCCCTTTCATGCTGAGTGGTAATAAATAGGGAGAGAGCTTGAAAGATTACAATGATGAACTATTATCATTCTAAATGGATGTAAAAACAGGGACTTTGTTTACTTGCAGTTCGAGGTGAAGACAAATTAACTTTGAAAAGCTCCAGTGATGGCGAGTTAAGGCAAATCAGAAAGAGTATTAGATCCCCAAATAAGGCACATTTATAGGCCTACATTTGTGCGCAGGCCAGGTAGACTAGTCCTACTTCTATGTGCGTAATCAGGTGTCCTTACTCACGATTGACAGGAGCGCTCCAAACAAAAGACAAATAATTAATTTGACAACACTTAAATGGAAATAAATAAACCAAAACTTAGCGTAGCCTAGGTTGTGCGCTCTGCAAACAACGGGTCCACTCCTACAATAACAACGGTAAGACTATAGAAAACAAGGTTTTCTAGAAATATTTAAGCAATTTAATGCGGCACTAAAATTAATGCATTTCAATGAGAAATTCCCTTTTCTTTACCCTTTGTGAGTGGAGCCGAATCTGTTGCTAGCGTAGTAATTTTCTACATTGAGGATTTTAAACTAATTTCCTGAATTGACAAAACATTTCAACTGAATTCGCCCCTAAGAGTATCCAAGAAGCATTGGGTCGGGTGCCAAATAGGAGACTTTACTCCCAAGCTCATTTGGAGCCTATCAGTCCTGAAAGTTTGCTTTGCTGTGCTTCTTACGCCCTCTGACCTTGAGTGCGTACATACAGTGGGAAACTGATCTTGTGCCTTCAACTCCACTGTGCTCTCCACTCAATCAACAGAAAAACAAACTCAGCTCAATATAGCCTTTGGCAGACGGTGCTTCACCACAGCATGTTAATCTTGTGCTTACAAACCACTCCCCTGCCTACAGACATTAGATAATATCAAACATTACTTCAGGTTCTAACATTTCACTAATAAGGATATACAATAATAAAAACGTATTTAAAAAAAAAAATTGGTCTAGTTATCACATGACACGATATAGGAAAATGTTTCACTCAAGAACTGATAAGAGATTCACAAGACATGCAAAAACAGTTATGTAGAGGGGATAATTCATACTGGTGCACCAACTGCCTCAGGACTGTCCAATGTCCATCTAAGCTACAAGGGGTGGCGATGGAAAGGAGAGCCTAATCCAACACTAGGAGGAGAGCTCACCAAGCAGAGAAATCCCCTGGCCTGACGGACAGCTGGTTTAGGCTGTGGTAATCTGAACAGACACACATTCAGCAGGTTTAAAGGGCAGGACACCTCAACGCATCTGCTGCATGCATCCGGTCACAAGATAGACCTGTACCCCATAGTGGGGCCTAGGTCTATCTTGTGATCGGATTCTTACTGGGCATAGGCCTACCCAGGGGCTCCAAGAAGCCAAGTTATTCTAGCGTCCGCCTTTTTCTGTTTAGAGAACCTCTGGGGTTAGCCCGGTTCGTTTAATTCTGCTGCGAACACATCGGTTTCTGGCCTTTTGGACGTCCTGTTCTAGGCTCATCTGACCAGATTTGGTTATGCTTGGCCCGTTTGAGTCACAAAACAATCCTCTAGCAACAACAATCTCACATGGCGGGAGGCTGTGCACTCGAGTGACTTTATTTTCCTTTCCTGACATTCCCTCAAATGCTAAGGTACCATTAAAAGCTTGCCTGCAGATACAACTCATTAACTATCTGTCTGACATAGAAGTAATTGAAGACAGAGAGGAGATGACATTCAGTAACGTAGCAGGCAGTTAAACATTCTGGTATTCATTTTAAAACAATAAAAAAAAGATTAGACCTAAATGTAATACAGTAGTTTGTAGAATCTAAGTCAATAGCACCAGCGTGGACATGGCCTAGTTATAGCTCTCCATCAGAGCATCACTGCTGCTGACCTTCAGATCCCACATATTTGCAGTACTTCACAATCTCAAGCTGGTGTTAGCTTTATTGAGGTGGGCCATTTTCATTCACCTTGTCATTGATTAATCTGAATCAAATGGAATTGCAGAGGACAACAATGCATTTTAATCACAATATTATTGTTGGATGAGGGAGACTTGTGTTGCTTTCGCATTGCAAACTATTCTTAGAGATCATTCCATCATATTTCAGGCATCCACCATGCAATAAATAAGCTTGGTGTTTTTCTTTAGAGGCCGTGTCAGAAGTTAATCAGATGTCTAAAGAAAATAGCCAAATTAAAAACTCAATCACACATAGAAAAAAAAGCGTCAACCCAGAACAAGAAAAGCATAAAATTAGCATGCAACTGTGGCATCCTGTTGATGGTGACCACTGAATATGCTTTAGCTAGTTAAATAACATGCATTGCTAGATGAACCGTCAGCACCTTTGTGTGTGAATTTTGTATACTTTTTTAAAATTCGGATAATCAAAAAAAATAAACCGGTGTGGATTGTTCTCCATCCATCCTCTCCTGATTCAGACTATACCAATTTCATGGCATCCTTGGTTCAATAGCTACTAACGAGAGAAAACCGAATATCCAATATAAAACAACCTTAACATTACCTACCAGCTCTCTAAAAAGTCGGGTAAACAATACTAAAGATGTTTTATAACGTATAACTAGTTTTATTCCTGTGGCTGTGTGTGTCTAAAATTTCAAGCAGCTAAAGGACAAACCTCACAGACAACCGTCATTCTATTCAACGTTCTGGTTTGCAAAGGAAATAACATTTACACGGTTTTGTAGCTATTAATTTCAGGCTGTTTACATAACAATGTGTGTATTACAGTCTGATTAAGACTAGCCAATTCACTGTGTAACGTTTACTAAATTGCAATAGAAAAATAAACTATTGAATAAGCATTTGTGAGAAACCGAAAATGCTAATTGTGGTCATGTCTAACATTCGTATTAGCTAACACGAAACCGAAATTAAACCAATCTCTGGCAGGACTGACCGTGGAAAGCTAGCTAGCTTTCTGGTTAGCATATACTAAATGTTAGCAGGCTAACTGGCAGAAGCTGCTTTTCACCTAGTTAACGTTAGCTAGCATCAAATTCTTGGCAATGGGTTAAATTAAAACAAATGAACATCGCTAGTAGGCGTTTTAGCATATTCATACCCATCAGCCTGCGGACGTGACTCCAGAATAATGCAATTATTTAGTCAAACAAAAACACCTGTACAAATAATTAGGAAATGTTAGCATGCTAACAATGTTAGCTAAACTGGCGAGCAAATGTTGTGAACCTACCAGATTAAATCCAACAGGAACGGAGAGCGATGACCATCAATTATCGTTTTGAGTTTTTAAATTGAGGTCTTAACGGACGACAAATTTTATCAAAATGAAACAGATATTAGCAAAACAAACAATTGATAACATAGCTAGCTATTTGAAAACAATTCGGTTCCCGTTTGTTGAAATTCAGACACCGTTTGTAGTTCGTTGCTATAACGTCTAGCTCACACCCACAAGAGATGAAGCTGCCAAATTTTGTCCCCGCCTCTCCCATTGCTCGGGGTTGTATTAATTGGGCACCAAACTTAATCAAACATACTAAAACAGGGAGGGACTTTATGGAATTGTCCAATAAAAATAGCTTATTTTCGTGTTCCGTCGAAAAATGTTTTAAACGTTTTTCTACGTTGTGTTTTAATGAATACCACCAGTAAAGCAAGCGGAAAACTTCCTCATCCATCCACATCGCATCTCACATCTCTAGAAGAAAGAATTTCAGATACAGTAGCAGTTTATGATATAGCATATGATATAATCGCTAGCTACATGTTGCCATTACATATTTTGAAGAGACAGTCACAGTGCAGACAGATAGATGTTTCATTAGAAATGTTTTCAAGGTTAAATTACATAAATTAAAGTGGTTTCCAAACAACCTTCCATGTGAATAAATACTCAAGTTATCTATCACCTTGTCTATACAATCGCAGCAGTTCACAAATCATGTTGATCAAATTAAAACAAATGGCTTGAAAATAATGATTAAAACATACATAGCATGAACATGTTGGCTACTGCTCATTCCCCTTTTTGGCAAAATTATTTGACTTTTCAGATTGTTCCAACCTGAATATCGTGGATAAATTTATTCAAAATTATTTAAAATGTTCAAACAAAGATGACTTTATCTGATACGATGCATCTTGGATTTGAAATTTGGGACTGTCCATAATGATCGAAAAGAAAGAGTTTGTGCGCCATCTACTGGGAGAAATACTACAGATTGTTTTTGCTGTTGTGGCTCTTGCTCGATAACAAGGATGTGATGTGATAGCCAGAACGAGCTGTGGCTCAAAGCAGACAAATAAACATTTTTAGTCAGACATTCACGTTTGCCGTATAGAGTTCAAATATCTAGCCAATACATCTTCAATTGAATAACACTGCGTGTAAGGTGCTTGTCAGAACTGTAACGATTTTACACTTTCGTAAGTATAAACTAGTAGTAGTCATTGCTCTTGCTCGAGAGAACAAATTCTGGATGATTCGATACGTCATCGTCTCACTGGTTCGTTCTCTGGAGAGCTTTCATTGGCTATTGCTGATCGCCGTTCTCAAATCTTGCTGTTGCATATCTCACACTACAAGAGCATCGCTGATTTTGTGCGGGAAAAAATCAAGCATGCTTGAAAATATCGGGATGTCTGTGACTGCTCAAAGACGGGATCGAAACTCTCAGATGGCGTCTCTTTGAGCCGCTTACATTAAACGATCGACGATGACGGCCGAGCGTCCGAGTAGGAAACAATATGTGCATTTTGTGTCTGATCTCAAAAACATGTCTGGGACTGTTAAATCTGGAACAAAATCGGGTAGTGTACAGCCAGCTTTTAGACAACCATCATCTTTCTATGACAAAATATATTCTTCATCAGTGTCTCTATCAGAGGTAAACGGACAAACGTGTTTCATTTTTGTTGTTTTTGTTTTATTGGTGGCCACAGTATTATATGTAGTGTTTGTGATGCAGACATTTCTGCATTTCTCAAATCAAAATCAAATCGCATATTATTGGTCCATACATATGTTTAGCAGATGTTATTGCAGGTGTAGTGAAATGCTTGTGTTTCTAGCTCCATCAAGTGCAGTAATATCTCACAATACACACAAATGTAAAAGTAAAAACATGGAATTAAGAAATATTAAGATGAGCAATGTTGGAGTATGGAGTATACATATATAGGATTGTCCAAACTTTTGACTGGTACTATATATATATAAAAACGATTTTCTACGTTGTAGAATAATAGTGAAGGCATCAAAGCTATGAAATAACACATGGAATCATGTAGTAACCAAAAAAACAGCTTCACCTGGAATGCTTTTCCAACAGTCTTGAAGGAGTTCCCACATATGCTGAGCATTTGTTGGCTGCTTCACCATCACTCTGCGTTACAACTCGTCCCAAACCATCTCAATTTGGTTGAGGTCGGGGATTGTGGAGGCCAGGTCATCTGATGCAGCACGCCATCACTCTCCTTGTTGGTCAAATGGCCCTTGCATAGCCTGGAGGTGTGTTTGGCCATTGTCCTGTTGAAAAACAATTGATAGTCCAACTAAGCACAAACCAGATGGGGTGGCGTATTGCTGCAGAATGCTGTGGTAGCCATGGTGGTTAAGTGTGCTTTGAATTCTAAATAAATCACAGTGTCACCAGAAAAGCACCTTCACACCTCCTCCATGCTTCACGGTGGGAACCACACATGCGGAGATCATCTGTTCACCTACTCTGCATCTCACACAGACACAGAGGTTGAAACCAAAAATCTTAAATTTGGACTCATCGGACCAAAGGACAGATTTTCACCGGTCTAATGTCTATTGCTTGTGTTTCTTGTCCCAAGCAAGTCTTTTATTATTGGTGTCTTTAGTGGTTTCTTTGCAGCAATTCGACCATGAATGACCCAAACTGCTACAGACCTATATCTATCCTACCCTGCCTTGCTAAGGTCTTCGAAAGCCAAGTCAACAGATTACCGACCATTTCCGCTATGCAATCTGTTTTCAGAGCTGGTCATGGTTGCACCTCAGCCACGCTCAAGGTCCTAAATGATATCTTAACCGCCATCGATAAGAAACAATATTGTGCAGCCGTATTCATTGACCTGGCCAAGGCTTTCGACTCTGTCAATCACCACATCCTCATCGGCAGACATGACAGCCTTGGTTTCTCAAATGATTGCCTCGCCTGGTTCACCAACTACTTCCCTGATAGAGTTCAGTGTGTGGTTGCAATGCTGTGAAAAACAGAAGTGCTGTACTAGAGTACAAATGTATATTTTTTGCATGGTGACATGGTGATTATTTTGAAAAAAAATATCCACGATTGAGTTGCCAGCATAATATCCTGCTGCTGGAAGAGAGCTAATCCCATCCCAGTTCATTGGGGAGCACATAGCACCTTCTATGGATAGCCTAAAATATCAATCCATATGTTGTCTGAAAACTCAGATGTGTGGAGTAAAAATATCTTGATTTAGTAATTGAGATAAAATATCAAGGAAACAATGAAAGGGCTCTTTTCAGACAGTTTTATTTTTTATTGCTGTGCTTGTTGATTCACACTCCTTGGAATATTTTGAATGTGTGCTTGGTGAGTCAGTCCAAACACAGATACTTAACATTTGTTACCGAATGAACATTTAAATAGCAAAACCGTAACACAATAAATTACACTAGAAAGTCTTAGAAGAATTCTCACAAAAAGAATACAACATTTATATGTATATATTAAACAAGAGGAATGCACATTCTTTGAAGTAAATGTATATCGAGCATTCTGTTTGGTGAAATAAAAAGTAAACTGTCATTGTAGCAACGTATATCAATAGCTTACAAAACAGTCACACCTTTTCAAAGGTCATCATTCAAAAAGTGTTGGATAATATCATGAACATGCTCTATAATTAACCACTTATGAAACAATTTCATGATTGAATGTCTTGATTCTTATGAGGGTTACAATGAGAGATTCCTTAAAATGTTTTTTTTTCCATAGGTAATGAAGACTTTCTTCTAAAATTAAACATGTCGATGAACTCCAGTCTTTGTAGAATACACCATAAGAAAACATCAGGACAAGGATACAAATGAGAGTAAATGGGAAACTTCATTGCTGTTTACAATTGTTCATATCAGGTACAGAAAATATGTCTTACAAGATCTAAATGAACAGGTTGACTTTATATACTGCTCATAATAAACTACAACTTAATGATTGCATATGGGAATGGCATGGCACCAATGAAATCTAAAATGACTACACATTGACCTGGGTGTGTTTTTCTTGTGTCCAATTTCTCTTTGAATGGACTCAAATTTACAAAATTACTGACATACATTTGCGTGCTTGGTCTGAGTAATTAATAATTCCCTTCACATTCCCTACACATGTATACAGTATGCTGTGTTTAACACTTCTGGAAGCACACCAAGGTACAGAAGTACCAGTATACAATAACAAGAATACCATGACCCCTTATTGTTACAAGACATCAACATACAATAGTCCTTGGAACAAACAGATGGTTCAAGGGCAAACATCTATCCAAAAACATGGGCCAGATTCATCAAGGACCTTTCTCACAGCATTTCCTGCATTATCCTATTCCACTGGTAAACAGCATTGAACGTTGGCATTGGAGAAATACTACCATTATTACAGTTGAAATGACTTAAGTGAGTAACAATAATTAGCCTGATGGCCAACTAAAACGGCACCAGCAAACTAGAAATCTCTTATATGCGTGATAAATCTCATTCCAAGACGAAGTACTGATTGCTCAGGGATTATGTCTTGTACTTCATAAAAACAGTCTTATTAATGGCGTTTTTTTTCCACTTTTCCCCCTTTGTGCACATAATCCATGGTTTAAGCTTCATACACCCTGCTAAGAGAGAAGGGAAAATGTTGTTAAATACAGCCAAATATACAGTACATGATTACTTAGCTATATAGATTCCTATAACCATACTTTCCATAGCGGGAGAAGCTACACGGACACACCTGGTGCCCAAATTGATGACGGATGTCGCATTGTGAGAGTCGACGAATGGATTCGGTTCAGTCAAATGTGTGTGTAATATATATATATATATATATATATAAAAAGTAGCTAGACATTAAGGCCAGTTTTTTTTGTGAGAAAATCACTACAATAAATGTACCTTAGCAGTCACCCTGGCCTCTAGTACAAACTGTTCAGTCTATCCATATTACCGGAGCTTCATCTTATTCTTTGTATTTCTATGGCAGATTCGCAGCTACAATTTATGGAAAACACTTGGAGATAATAGATGGCGAAGTGAAAGATAGTGGTTTTCCCTACCCATCTGTGGTGAAGTTCCCTAAATGCTTATGACAAATCCAGCTCCAGAACCAGCCATAGCCTAGCGAGCTTACTAATATTTTGAATATGCTGTAGCAACAGATATCATTAGCTAGGTAGATAAGGTTAGCATGTTAGCTAGCTACACTGACAGCTGTCAGTTACTTATTGTCATTTCTCCACTCAATGTGGAAATCACCACAACGTTCCCACCCCCAATTCGTGAATATGTATTAAAACAGCCTGCATCATTCTTCGGAGGTAGAACCTAAACAAGAATTTCAGCTATAGGATAGAAATTATATCGAAATACAGACAGTAATTGCCCTCTGGTGGGGGCCATTCAAATCATGGAGTGGGATGACCTCTCACCTATGCTTATCCTTCCAGATCCGGAACCACTTGACCAGGTTTTTGGTACTCTGCAGTTTAGGGTGCAGACAGTACTCCTGACCTTTGAAGCGCGCCACGTTCTCCATGGTGACACTGAAGAACAAAAGGAGAGAGCGTAAGAGAAACCAGCTAATCTACATTACAGGCTTTAAAAACAGCATTGGGTATACATGATCTCGGAGCCTGGCTAGATGAACCCATTGACATTCAGAGCAGCAGTTGGAGAGACCGTCTGTATGGCATTTTTGAGCCAGCCGTGACATGTGCTGTGTGGTGTCCAGAGCTCTGCAGGGGTTTTTCAAATCAATCTCTTATAGTTAGTCTGCTTCTTAATGAATTATTCACCTGCCCAGCCAACAGAGGCCTTGGATCATTTCTAACTCTTGGTTGGAGTTGGAGGCACTGCTGTGACAGTGGAGGTGGCCCCGCAGAATGTTAAATTCTGAGACGTGAGCCATGCCAGCCAACAGAGAGAAGGGGCACTGTTTCCGGAGCCCGCTGAGTCTCATTTTTCACTTAGGTCAGTGGCCAGCAGCCACTATTTTATGCAAATAGACCAGCTTTAACTGTTTGGTGTTCAACTAAAATGTATCACATTGGCCCCAGGGTATAAGATCAGTTTAATGGTCCAAGGAGCCAACAAATCTTTGTTGGATGGACCCTAAGGCTTTTTGATAAAATCAAGAGCAATGTAATGTAATCCATGACAGCGGGACAAAAAAAACATTTGAATTCATGGTTTGGGTTTTTCTGTTCATGGGAACACATCTATGCAATACCTCAAGTGAACTGCAGATGGCGAAAGAGTATGTGATTATTATTTTTTATTTTTTTACAAAAGTAAGCACCACTTCCACTGAAAATGACTAACGTGAGATCAGCATCTATTTTGGAAAGGGAAAGCAACAGTATAGGGAAATTCAACTCCATTTTGAACCCTTAGAAAGTCACTCATATCTGAAGAGGTAAAGCCTATTGATTTCTCCCACCGGAGCAGCATCTGTTGTCAAACTGGGAAAGCTGTTCCGACTGTGGCATCTGGTGGAAATCACGAATTTCCTGGTTGCAAAAATTCTACACGGGTCGCTCAATTTCAGTTTGTGAGAGACAACAAGCACTGAATAGTGTAGAGAATCATTGTACCATCTAAATCTCAGTGAAATATATGTTTAATAACAATAAATAGTTTTTACAGCTGTTTTTACAACTCAACTTTCATTTTGGTCTACCGACTTCAAACAGATGTACAATGATTCCCTACACTATTCTGTGCTTGTTTTCTCACAAACTGGAGCGAAAAGTGTGGAATGTTCACAACCACGAAATGACAGTGACTTCCACTAGACAACAGCTATAAAGTCCAGCAGGAGAAATCAATAGGCGAATATCACAGCCAATCACAACACTGGCAGGTAAGTAATACTGTGAAACACTATCCTGCCACTATTAGTTCTAGATATACACTATTCAAATTCCAAAAAATACTAAGTGTTACACCTTTAAGCTAATAGATTCTCAAAATATCCATTCAGATTCCATATAAATATATGAAAAGGTCAATCAGCTGCTTTGATATATTATGAGATTAGAAAATTAGAGTGAATATTTATTAAAAAGTTTGTGTATTTGGTAAACAAACTGAATAGCACAAGGAGTGACTGACATCTGAGACAAGAGGACAAAAGCATTGTAGGAGAGAGAGAAAGCAGGATAGAAATGATTCACAGAAATGACTCACAATATCATCTTCTCTTGGCAGAAAGGATGTTTGGGTTTGATCTCCAGCTTTTGCACATCCTTGTAGCGAATCTTTGGCCCTTTTCTTGTGCACCTGCACTTGTAGGCTGTACAAATTAAATAACAGACATTACAATAAAAGAGGTCAAATGAACACGTTGGTCTGAACGTTTAACCATCAGTAGATCTATATTTTCTAATGAGAATAACGGATCAGTTATGACTTTCGACTTCACAGTGTCAGGCGTAGTTCTTAATTAACCTGTATGAAAAACGAACAAAGAGAACGATTGAATAGGACTGTAATTGTAAAACATTCAACTTTGTTGTTGTCTCCACTGTAAATCAAGGCTTGTGGATTCACACCGCCACTGGGACTGTTTAACACGCATGCAGGTGGTCAGGTGAACCGCTGTAGCAGGCTTCACTTCTTACTTTGAAACGTGACCCACATCTTCAATGCTCCCTCATCAAAAGTCATCTCCAATTCAATTCAATTCAACTCATCAACCACGCGAACCAAACAAATCAGATAAAGAGCAACGCATAAAATGCTAACAACCATCATTCATTTGGTGAAATGTAAAACCTTTAAAAGGATAACATTTCTACAACGTCGCCTGGCTTCAGACTGTGGCTGAGTGGTTAACGCAATAAAAACGAACAAAGCGACAATTGTACAAAACAAAAACAGTAATATAACTGTTATGAACAACAATAGCCTATACGGTTGCCAAAAGGGAGTAGATTTGGAGATTACAGGAGCATACATTACAGGAGCAATTCGGCTGCACGTTTTTTTTTTTTTTTGACTCATTACCATCAGATTAACATGTTTAACGGCTGAACACATACTATTTCCGATAAGTTTCAATTGGGTCTGGCTCCTTCACATAAGTTTTACATTGCTCAAATATAAATATATATTTACCTTCTGTGTGGAGGGAATATAAGGCAATAACTAACAAAAGCAACGCTGCTGTTGTACAACGATGCATCTCGTCTGCTGATAAGGAACCTCAAATCCGGACCTCCCTACTAGTTACCCCAACGAAACCTCACTCAATCGACAAGATCTTGGTATTCGCTCTTTAATTTGAGGAGCTGACAAGAGGAACAATGTTTGATTTCTATTCTTCCGAATACTCTTGAGTTTTCACCAACTCTGTAGGTCCAGAGAGCTCAGATCAGAAACGTCATTCAGACTTCACGCTGCTTGCCGTCTTTCCCAATATGTTGTTGAGCAGCAGCTTTTAAAAACCCTCTCTGTCCCATCTCATTACCATGCACAGCGAGCCAACGAATCAAACACTCGTACAGGAGAAGTGGGATACATAAAAGAGAGGGTAATATAAGGGGAAGAACCCTAAAGGAGTGGAAGTTTAGATACCAGTTGATTAGAGTTACTATGCTGATTATCAAAGTTGCCTGGGACAGAGCGCAATTTACTCAAATATTCTAACAATGTAAGATCATTTGTGCATAGCCCAGACATTGCCTCTGATTTTCAAACATTTATATTCAGGCTATTCAGATTAATTGAATCTCCTGACTTCAGACCCTAGACATGGCATGATTGTGGGCAAACGTCTTATAATCACAGTGGTGGTGAAATAAATATTACATTGGGACCATCTCCGGACTTTCTGGCAATTTAGGCACTTTAGAGGTATTGTTTAAGTTCTTGAGAATAGAAATGGATGGGGATACATTTGTACTCAATTAATTGTCACCATTCTGTTTTCTTCCATAAGGTAAAACAATAGAGCGCTGGTTTATTTGAGAATCTATCAAAAACAAAATTATTGTTTTCAAAAGAGGATTTTAAAGTCAGCTCACTGAAGCCATGGTTCTTATAAAGTCCTAATGAAAAGTGACAGACTGTAGATGTGTTGGTAGATTGTGTCTTGGTTGTAATTATTATTATTGTTGTTATTATTTTTATATATGAATATTTTTTGAATCAAAGTTATTTGGAACATTTGTGGACGAACAATGTTAGTAGGGTGACATGAATGAATGCACCCATTGGTTCTTTGCAGATTACCACGCAGAGGAGTTCCTTGTAAAAGATAGTCATGAGGAGAACATTTTACCCCACCCATTCATGCTACAATAATTTTGGGAACAAAAAGCCTTCATCAGAATATACCCTTTTGCTCTTCAGCCAATCCTCTCATCCCATCTTTCATCACTCATACCAGCCTCCCTCTTTATTCTCTCAAAAGCTGTGTGGAAAGTAAAAAGTGAGCAAATGAGATGTGAAGCAAACCTTACGTCATCCTTTGCAATCACAACGTAACATTTTCCCTGCTTGACTTGATGCTGATCACAACGTGAAGACGTTGATGAAGATGGATTCCAATCAATTGGATAAGTCCAAATCAATTACAGTTGATGTTTGTTGACCTGGTTCATGCATCTCCAAAGAAGGTAGTGATATCTACTCCATCCATTCAGGATGGATTTGAAGGGAAAATGAGGTTGTAAGTCGGTGGGTTGTTATCCCAAAAGTAAAAAATGTCAAATACTACAGAACATTCAACAGAGCATCAGTTGAGCACTTTCCTTGATTAATCCAAATGATTTATGCTCCAAAAATAGCTGTGTTTACATTTATCGGTTACACAAGGTGCACAACTGTTTATGAAATTATAAACTGCCTATCTCATAGAAACACACCTGTATTGTGTCTGTGTGCTTTTAGTACACTTGGCAATGGCCTATCCCAGATCAAATTCACAGCCCTAAGTAAACTTTATCCCAAAGTCAAACATTTAGTTCTATTCTCTGTCTTCCACTGGATGCGGTGTTGGGACTGATGGAGGGGCCCTGCCAGAGATAATAGCCTAAATGCAGCCCTTCGTCTGCCAAGAGACGGTCATGCCATGAAACCCAAACAGATCAGCCAAGCAACGGTTCAACGCTCTGGGCTCTCAGCAGCAGCAGCAGCAGCAGCAGCAGCAGCAGCAGCAGCAGCAACACCACTAAATAAGGAGACAACCCGCACACAGCATTGTCATATGATGTGGCTCAAATTGCACCCTATTCTTTACAGAGTGCACTACTTTTGACCAGAACCCAAGTAGCTCACTATATAGAGAATAGTGTACCCATTTGGGAGGCAGACAGTCTCTCTGACCTGGGGAGTTGGAAGGCAAGGCGGGGAGATATGGGGGGGATGGGTTCTGTCTCTCCAAACATTTGTTGTTCCAGTGAAGGCAACGATTTATCAAGCCTACACAGTCCATCTCGACCACAGACGCCTGCTTGCTGACCGCAAAAAACACATTGGTTCACATTGATCACTGACAGACTCCCCTGTCAGGCTTCCACTGGGACAGCACCAAGGCCTACATGTGTGACATCATATGAGCCTGTGACCTTCTGAGTCATTTTGAGGAAACACAATCAACTCCTGAAGAGGAGAGCTGTCGGATACTCATCATGTCTGATCCTGGTGATGGAGCCTCACTGATATACAGGGTCTGTCTCCAGGGTCTGTCTCCAATCAGAGTTGGCCATGTGGGTTGAGCCGCCTCAGACATCATTGAGTTGATATATGCTATGTGACTTATGCTGGCTCTCACCCCCCATGGATGACTTCTGTGATGACTGAAGCTCATTTACTGCATTTCTACACAATAAAACTAGTGAAAATTCAAATTGACTCCAGACATTATTACCTTGGCTGCTGTAACTTCATTCACCTCAGTCAACAGGGGACTTAACATTTTACAAACACATGTCATACAGCAATTAGCTGCTATGCACTATCTCAACACCGGGATCAAAAACTCTAATTTAGTTTCATGTCAAGTTAAACATCATTTAGCTAGCCATCTACAGCCATCTTCCTCTGCACTGTTTTGCGCTGTTCACTGCATAGCTGCGTCGAAGCACCATCCATAGTCCTAAAGCCAGCCAGCTGGGCAAACAGCCTTCCCTCCCTGCTCTGAGCCTACCGCATGGTCCTAAAGCCAGCCACTAATACCGCTGCCCTGCATTTCCCTTTTAATCTTGATTGGAATGATTTGTTGGTGTTGAGCTAGGGCCATACCCAATTGACCCCCTGGCTGCTAGCCTACATTCATTTATACGGTGCAGTGTGAGTCCTGGGAGATATGAGTGAAATCAGCATCATGGCTGTGGCAGTGTGGACATTGGCAGGCGAATAAAGACGTTGGAGCCCCGTTCTAATTGGCCTGGGCCAGGAAGGGCCATAGATCATCCTGTCTGCGTCTCAAATGACACCCTTAGGGCCAATAGGGCTCTGGTCAAAAGTAGTGCACTATAAAGAGAATAGGTTGCCATTTGAGATGCAAACCCTGTCTGTCGGGGGAATTAGGGAGCAGGCCCTTGACTCTGCGTGATAGCCTTGTCCTCTACTGTGATTGGGACATTAGTTACCCCGGTGCCCAATATAGTCCAACAGGAGCCGGCCTGGTCATGCACCACACAGTGATAAGAAAGGCACGGTTCTACCTGGCAGCTAAAGGCATGCAAATCAGAGAGAGGGGGGAGAAAAAGAGTGAATAACATAATACTGGCTTGTGTTCTAAATTAGATTATATTAGGACAGGATATAATTAGATAACATGTAATTGTGTATTTTTATTTAATTTAATTTTTTTAATTAACCTTTATTTAACCAGGTAGGCTAGTTGAGAACAAGTTCTCATTTACAACTGTGACCTGGCCAAGATAAAGCAAAGCAGTGCGTCACAAACAACAACACAGTTACACATGGAATAAACAAACACACAGTAAATAATACAATAGAAAAAGTCTATATACAGTGTGTGCAAATGAGGTAGGATAAGGGAGGTAAAGGCAATAAATAGGCCATATTACAATATAGCAATTAAACACTGGAGTGATAGATGTGCAGAAGATGAATGTGCAAGTAGAGATACTGGGGTGCAAAGGAGCGAAAAAAATAAAATAAATAACAGTATGGGGATGAGCTAGTTGGATGGGCTATTTATAGATGACTATGTACAGGTGCAGTGATCTGTGAGCTGCACTGACAGCTGGTGGTTAAAGTTAGTGAGGGAGATATGAGCCTCCAGCTTCAGTGATGTTTGCAGTTCGTTCCAGTCAATGGCAGCAGAGAACTGGAAGGAAAGGCAGCCATAGTAGGATTTGGCTTTGGGGATGACCAGTGAAATATACCTGCTGGATTGTGTGCTACGGGTGGGTGCTGCTATGGTGACCAGTGAGTTGAGATAAGGCGGGGCTTTACCTAGCAAAGTCTTATAGATGACCTGGAGCCAGTGGGTTTGGCGACGAATATGATTTTATGGACCACAAAATGGTTTAATTGCAATTTGATTATACAAGTTATTTTGTTTATTGTGTTACATATTTGTACAAAACATTAGGAACACCAACCTAATATTGAGTTGCAACCTGTCTTGCCATTGGAACAGCCTCAAGTCTGGGCATGGACTCTACAAGGTGTTGAAAGCATTCCACATGGATGCTGGCACATTTTGACTCCAGTGCTTCCCACAGTTGTGTCAAGATGGCTGGATGTCGACTCCTGTGGCGGGCCGGGCGCAGTGAGCGCTAACCAAGGTTGCCAGGTACACAGTGTTTCATCCGGCACATTGGTGCGGTTGGCTTCCGGGTTGGATGTGCGCTGTGTTAAAGAAGCAGTACGGCTGGTTGGGTTGTGTATCGGAGGACGCATGACTTTCAACCTTCGTCTCTCCCGAGCCCGTACGGGAGTTGTAGCGATGAGACAAGATAGTAGCTACTACAACAATTGGATACCACGAAATTGGGGAAAAAAGGGGTTAAAATTCAACAACAAAAAAACACACACCAAAAAAAAGATGGCTGGATGTTCTTTGGGTGGTGGACCATTCTTGATACACTTGGGAAACTGTTGAGCGTGAAAAAGTCAGCAGTGTTACAGTTCTTGACAAACTTAAACCGGTCCGCTTGGAACCAACTACCATTCCCCGTTCAAAAGCACTTAAATCTTTTGTCTTGCCCATCCTTTCACCCTCTGAATGGCGCACATACACAATCCATATCTCAATTGTCTCAAGGCTTAAAAATTCTTCATCTACACTGATTGAAGAGGATTTAAGGTGACATCAATAAGGAATCATAGCTTTCACCTGCATTCACTTGGTCAGTCTATGTCATGGAAAGAGCAGGTAATGTAATGTAATGTTTTGTACACTCAGTGTATAGGTCCCATCAAACTGAAGCCATTAAAATTAATAGCGGATGCTTGGATGAATCACTGTGAGTCTGGGAAACTAAACTGAGGAAGTTCAGTTGAGGCAGGCCCAGCTTCAGGATGATATACCTGAGGGGGAATTTTAAATCCATGTTGGAAGCACAACTAGTATTGCCTTAGAGCTCCAATAAAACAAGGTAGATTGGTCCTACTAATGTTCAAATGTACAAAAATGTATATGAAATGTAGCCGTACACATCAACAGCCATTGTTTTATAGAATAACACAAAAAACATTTGTTCCCCACTACTACATACAAGTGTACGCGCCTACCAACACGCACAGATCAGCTCAACAGAATGAGCACCACTAGGCTATCAAAGTATATAAATATATACTTTTTTGGGGGTCACTGTGTTTTCCAATGCTTTTCTATGAGAAACCGGATATATTAGGGCCCAGATTGTAGTTCCTATGGCTTTCACTAGATGTCAACAGTTTTTAGAAATTGGTCAATGTTTTTCTTTTGAGAAATGAAGAAGTAGTGGTGTTCTTTGAACGTGTCACACTGAAGGTCTCTAGTCTTTTGGTGCGCGTGAACAGCAGCGCCCTCCGTGTTGTTTTTCTTCGGTATTGGAAACTGTTTATCCCGTCTTAAATTTGATCGATTATTTACAGTTTTGGATACCTGAGGTTGGATTAGGAACGTTGTTTGAAATGTTTGGATCAAGTTTGCAGGTAACTTATTAGATACTTTGTAGTCATGTTGGAACCGGTGTATTTCTGAATCAAAAGTGCTAAATAAATGGACATTTTGGGGATATAAAGAAGGAATTTATCGAACAAAACAACCATTCATTGTGTCACTGAGACATTTGGGATTGCAAAAAGAAGAAGATCTTCAAAGGTAAAGGCATTTATTATATCGTTATTTCTGACTTTTGTTTCGCACCTGCCTGGTTGGAAAATTATTTTCATGTGCTGTCCTCAGATAATCGCATGGTCTGCTTTCGCCGTAAAGCCTTTTTGAAATCTGACACAGCGGCTGGATTAAGTTAAGCTTTATTTTGATGTATTACACTTATATTTTCGTGAATGTTGAATATGGATATTTCTGTAGTTTGAATTTGGCGCCCTGCAATTTCACTGGATGTTGTCAAATCGATCCCGCTAATGGGATTGGACATTATGGGATCACGAAGATGTTTTAAGAATCACAGATAAATCTAAAAGACACATTGAAGTAAAAAGCAAAGGACTAAACTATACAGTACATTACATTAAAAAATGAGCCAAACAACCGGTAGGCGTACATGCAAAAAATAACAATGAATAAAAAAAGGGCCATAAAGGTTGTAGCTTTCCATTTTGAAGAGTTGCAGCCTCCTCGATGCTCCTCATGAGAAGTTAATAATTCGATTCTCCTTCCTGGCGAAATGTACTTGTCAGGTCCCTCTTAAATGCCAGCTGGACAAGCTGGGCTTTTTGTTGATGTAGTATGCTCTGTGTTCAGAGTCTGTGCTCACTGAGTATGATGTTCAGGGTGGAGAACGAATTTTCACACATTGCTGTAGATGCCCCGAAAATGATAATAATGTTTCAGCATTGTCAGCACAGACAGCATTGTTGACAAAGGGCCTCTGTATCTTTGAAGAACACTGAGTGGGGTCCATTTGCTGTTGCTGGCTGTGGTGTCGATTTCACTTTCCAAGAATGTGCGAGGCTGCGAGCCACAATAAACTATGCTTCCATTGGATCAGTTTTTGTTAGATTCAACAGGTCGTCAGGCGCTAGTGTGTGGGGTAACAGAGGTGCTTGTGCTTGTTATGATGTTACCCTCGTGCTGCTGGTGCTAGGCCCTGGCTCTTCTCGATCTTGTTGGTCAGCAGGCAGTCTGGGGGATGGGCGAGCATTCGATTTGATGCTAGGCTCCTCAACCTTGGTGGTTGGGCCTGCTGCAGGCTGGTCTGTGAGCTTGGCATCCCTCTCGACATGGTGGTCCTCAGATTCTTTGCTGTTGGCAGTGTTCAGCCATTTTCGGATATCCATGCTGCTGAAAGCTTAGCCAACTATCTATAATTATTATTACCAAAATGTAATCAATCTAGTACCTACTAGCTAGCCTATTGCTAGCTGTAGCTGTCTGCAAAAGTGAACAACTTTCCCCCCTCTCTGTTTGAAAAAATAACCTGCCCCTCGATCCAATGAGCTTCCTAAACAAAGTAATGAAGGCGGTTCCTTATAATATTGCATGGCTAGGTGTCAAATCAGAATGCATTTTTGGATTTTAACTACTAAATATGACATTATTACGTCCCCCTCCCCCACCCCTCCTCAGATCATATAGCCTTTGTCCAGATCTGTGCTACTGGCAGGCCCAGCAGTGCTACATTGGCAAAACCGAGAAGGGAAATTCATATACCATTTGTTATGTTTACATTTACATTACATTTAAGTCATTTAGCAGACGCTCTTATCCAGAGCGACTTACAAATTGGTGCATTCACCTTATGACATCCAGTAGAACAGTCACTTTACAATAGTGACAGTCACTTTACAATAGTGTTGATGGGGAAACAAAACTGGGGTGGCACACATTCTATCTGGGGGGTCCATGCCCGGCTTTGACACCCTGTTAGAGACGGCACTGAATGGAGGATTCCAGTATTGACGTGTCCATACAGAATTAAAATGTCAGGCAGATGTTGACAGTTAATTGCTGGCAATGAAGAAGCTCAGGTGATGGAAGTGTGTGTGAGTCAGATGGCCTTAGGCCTGTGGTTATGGGTGGTTGTCAGATGCCCTGTTTTCACCACATGAGTCCTACCACCAGAGAAATGTAGTTAGTTCAGAACACTGTTGAAGAACTCTCAACATTGAACAGATCACAGTTTTATTGATGATAGAATAAGCATTGTTTCAATTCCAGTAGCTAACAACTGTCGAACAAGATTGTGCACAACCATTTCAAGGTTTGGTAATTCTCAAATCCTGAAAATAACCTGTATTAACCTGAAACATTTGTGTAATATTTGGTAAATCTTTATTTTAAGGTACATATATCAGGAAATAATTCAGAGTTTACACATATGTATATACAGTTCTCATTCAAAGGTTTTTTTATTTTTACAATTGTTCTACATTGTAGATAAATAATGAAGACATTAAAACTATGAAATAACAGATATGGAATCATGTAGTAACCAACAATGTGTCAAACAAATCACAATGTATTTTATATTTTATATTCTTCAAAGTAGCCACCCTTTGCCTTGATGACAGCTTGGCACACCCTTGCCATTCTATCAACCAGCTTCACCTGGAATGTTTTTCCTACAGTCTTGAAGAGTTCCCACATGCTGAGCACTTGTTGGCTGCATTTCCTTCCACTCTATGGTCCAACCCATCCCAAACCATCCTAATTGGGTTGAGGTCGGGTGATTGTGGAGGCCAGGTCATCTGATGCAGCACTCCATCACTCTCCTTGGTAAAATAGCCCTTACACAGCCTGGAGGTATGTTGGGTCATTGTCCTGTTGAAAAACAAATGATACTCCCACTAAGCGCAAACCAGATGGGATGGCGTATCGCTGCCGAATGCTGTGGTAGCAATGCTGGTTAAGTGTGCCTTGAATTCTAAATCAATCACAGACAGTGTCACCAGCAAAGCACCCCCACACCATCACAACTTCAAAGTGGGAACCACACATGCGGCAATCATCCGTTCACCTACTCTGTTTCTCACAAAGAAACAGCTTGGAACCAAAAATCAAAAATTTGGACTCATCAGACCAAAGTACAGATTTCCACCGGTCTAATGTCCATTGCTTGTGTTTCTTGGCCCAAGCAAGTCTCTGTTTCTTATTGGTGTCCTTTAGTAGTGGTTTCTTTGCAGCCATTTGACCAAAAGCTGACCACGACTCCATTTTGTTGCTGCCTGCCTACAGACAGAAGCTGCTTCCATCACGTGGACTGGGATATGTTTCGTATTGCATCAGACAACAACATTGACGAATACGCTGATTCGGTGAGCGAGTTCATTAGAACATGCGTTGAAGATATCGTTCCCATAGCAACGTTTAAAACATTCCCAAACCAGAAACCGTGGATTGATGGCAGCATTCGCATGAAACTGAAAGTGCGAACCACTGCTTTTAATCAGGGCAAGGTGACCGGAAACATGACCGAATACAAACAGTGTAGCTATTCCCTCCGCAAGGCAATCAAACAAGCTAAGCGTCAGTATAGAGACAAAGTAGAATCGCAATTCAACGGCTCAGCCACAAGAGGTATGTGGCAGGGTCTACAGTCAATCACGGATTACAAAAAGAAAACAGTAAAACATTTAAACGTGTTAACCCTCGCAAGGCTGCAGGCCCAGACGGCAACCCCAGCCGCGCCCTCAGAGCATGCGCAGACCAGCTGGCTGGTGTGTTTACAGACATATTCAATCGATCCCTATCCCAGTCTGCTGTTCCCACATGCTTCAAGAGGGCCATCATTGTTCCTGTTCCTAAGAAAGCTAAGGTAACTGAGCTAAACGACTACCGCCCCGTAGCACTCACCTCCGTCATCATGAAGTGCTTTGAGAGACTAGTCAAGGACCATATCACCTCCACCCTACCTGACACCCTAGACCCACTCCAATTTGCTTACCACCCAAATAGGTCCACAGACAATGCAATCTCAACCACACTGCACACTGCCCTAACCCATCTGGACAAGAGGAATACCTATGTGAGAATGCTGTTCATCGACTACAGCTCAGCATTTAACACCATAGTACCCTCCAAACTCGTCATCAAGCTCGAGACCCTGGGTCTCGACCCCGCCATGTGCAACTGGGTACTGGACTTCCTGACGGGCTGCCCCCAGGTGGTGAGGGTAGGTAACAACATCTCCACCCTGCTGATCCTCAACACTGGGGCCCCACAAGGGTGCGTTCTGAGCCCTCTCCTGTACTCCCTGTTCACCCACGACTGCGTGGCCACACACGCCTCCAACTCAATCATCAAGTTTGCGAACGACACAACAGTGGTAGGCTTGATTACCAACAACAACGAGACGGCCTACAGGGAGGAGGTGAGGGCCCTCGGAGTGTGGTGTCAGGAAAATAACCTCACACTCAACGTCAACAAAACTAAGGAGATGATTGTGGACTTCAGGAAACAGCAGAGGGAACACCCCCTATCCACATTGATGGAACAGTAGTGGAGAGGGTAGTAAGTTTTAAGTTCCTCGGCGTACACATCACAGACAAACTGAATTGGTCCACCCACACAGACAGCATCGTGAAGAAGGCGCAGCAGCGCCTCTTCAACCTCAGGAGGCTGAAGAAATTTGGCTTGTCACCAAAAGCACTCACAAACTTCTACAGATGCACAATCGAGAGCATCCTGTCGGGCTGTATCACCGCCTGGTACGGCAACTGCTCCGCCCACAACCGTAAGGCTCTCCAGAGGGTAGTGAGGTCTGCACAAAGCATCACCGGGGGCGAACTACCTGCCCTCCAGGACACCTACACCACCCGATGTCACAGGAAGGCCATAAAGATCATCAAGGACAACAACCACCCGAGCCACTGCCTCTTCACCCCGCTATCATCCAGAAGGCGAGGTCAGTACAGGTGCATCAAAGCTGGGACCGAGAGACTGAAAAACAGCTTCTATCTCAAGGCCATCAGACTGTTAAACAGCCACCACTAACATTGAGTGGCTGCTGCCAACACACGGACTCAACTCCAGCCACTTTAATAATGGGAATTGATGGGAATTGATGTAAAATATATCACTAGCCACTTTAAACAATGCTACTTAATATAATGTTTACATACCCTACATTATTTATCTCATATGTATATGTATATACTGTACTGTATATCATCTACTGCATCTTTATGTAATATATGTATCACTAGCCAATTTGAACTATGCCACTTTGTTTACATACTGATCTCATATGTATATACTGTACTCGATACCATCTACTGCATCTTGCCTATGCCGCTCTGTACCATCACTCATTCATATATCTTTATGTACATATTCTTTATCCCTTTACACTTGTGTGTATAAGGTAGTAGTTTTGGAATTGTTAGCTAGATTACTCGTTGGTTATTACTGCATTGTCGGAACTAGAAGCACAAGCATTTCGCTACACTCGCATTAACATCGGCTAACCATGTGTATGTGACAAATAACATTTGATTTGATTTGATTTGATAAAGGCCTGATTCACACAGTCTCCTCTGAACAGTTGATGTTGAGATGTGTCTGTTACTTGAACTCTGTGAAGCAGTTATTTGGGCTGCAATTTCTGAGGCTGGCAAATCTAATGAACTTATCCTCTGCAGCAGAGGTAACTCTGGGTCTTCCTTTCCTGTCACGATCCTCTTGAGACTCATCATAGCGCTTGATGGTTTTTGCGACTGCACTTGAAGCAACTTTCAAAGTTCTTGACATTTTTTGGATTAACTGACCTTCATGTGATGGACTGTCATTTCTCTTTGCTTATTTGAGCTGTTCTTGCCATAATATAGACTTGGTCTTGTACCAAATAGGGCTATCTTCTGTATACCACACCTACCTTGTCACAACACAGCTGGTTGGCTCAAAACGCATTAAGAAGGAAAGAAATTCTACAAATGAACTTTTAACAAGGCACACCTGTTAATTGAAATGCATTCCAAGTGATATGTTATTCAAACATTATAAGTCACGTAGTAGTGGCCAATCCTTAATATCCTAATTATTAGCTTTAGTAAAGGCATATTTATAGTTAATAATGATCAAGTTACAAAATAAACAGACTCTTAGTAAGCTGTCTTAATGTGGGACTAATAAGAACATAGTACCTCAATAGGTGTTCCCTACTCAGAACTGACCATATTTTTACTTGTATAATTTTCTTCCAGAAATTACCTCATTGGCACACCTCCCCTCATATTCCATACAGCCACCATGCAAGTAAAACATTTGACGTATACAACTAGCAACTATACTTTCATGTACAATGAGTGGACAAAACATTAAGAACTCTTTTCATCACATATTTAACATGACTTACAGTGTTTGAATAACAAATCCCTTAAACTGAAAAAATATAGAAACGCAACATTCAGCAATTTCAACAATTTTACTGAGTTACAATTCATATAAGGAAATTAGTCAATTGAAATAAATGCATTAGGCCCCGATCTATGGATTTCACATGATTGGGCAGAGGCGCAGTCATGGGTGGGCCTAGGAGGGCATAGGCCCACACACTTGGGAGCCAGGCCCATCCCCTGGGGAGCCAGGCCCAGGCCCAGCCAATCAGAATTAGTTTTCCCCCACAAAAGGACTTTATTACAGGCAGAAATACTCCTCAGTTTCATCAGCTGCCCGGGTGGCTGGTCTCAAATAATCCCGCAGGTGAAGAAGCCAGATGTGGAGGTCCTGGACTGGCCTGGTTACATGTGGTCTGTAGTTGTGAGGCCGGTTGAACGTACTGCCAAATTCCCTAAAACAACGTTGGTGGCAGCTTATGGTAGAGAAATGAACATATAAGGATCTGCAAACAGCTCTGGTGGACATTCCTGCAGTCAGCATGCCAATTTCATGCTCCCTCAAAACTTGAGGAATCTGTGGCATGGAGTTCTGTGACAAAACTGCAAATTTTAGTGTGGCCTTTTATTGTCCCCAGCACAAGGTGCACCTGTGTAATGACCATGTTGTTTAAGCAGCTTCTTGATATGCCACACCTGTCAGGTGATGAATTATCTTGGCAAAGGAGAAATGCTCACTAACAGTGATGTAAACACATTTGTGCACCAAATTTGAGAGAAATAAGCTTTTTGTGCATATGGAACATTTTTGGGATATTTTATTTCAGCTCATGAAACATGGGACCAACACTTTACATGTTTGTTGCATTTATATTTTTGTTCAGTATAATTAAGGCCTAATATATGGATAATAAGACATAACAAAGCCATATAAGCTACTTATATAGATGTTTATATACTAACAAATTAGTGGCCAATATATGTGTACCTGAAAATAAAGTGTTACTTAATATTACATGCATATGAGCAGTGTAAAGATTCCGCATGAGAGTATAGATTGTATGTCTGAACCAGGTCAGGAACAGTGGAAAGAACGTAAGCAGACCATAATGTCCTTTGTATATGATTTGCACTGTCACATAAAATAGTTATCTTAATAAACTCTTTTAACTCTCTAACAAAACAGTTTATCTTAGCGAGAACCATTTAAAATCCTTTTAACCAAATGCTCCCACATCTCATTCAACACATAAACAGAAGGAGGCATTAGGACATACCAGAAACCCGCAGCAGTGTTGATCTGTTCTATGCTACAGTACACCAGGCAGACGACAGACTGTACAGTCGTGGCCAAAAGTTTTGAGAATGACACAAATATTAATTTTCTCAAAGTCTGCTACCTCAGTTTGTATGATGGAAATTTACATGTACGCCAAAATGTTATGAAGAGTATTCAGATAAATTGCAATTAATTGCAAAGTCCCTCTTTGCCATGCAAATCAACTGAATCCCCCAAAAACATTTCCACTGCATTTCAGCCCTGCCACAATAGGACCAGCTGACATCTTGTCAGTGATTCTGTCGTTAACAAAGGTGTGAGTGTTAACGAGGACAAGGCTGGAGATCACTCTGTCATGCTGATTGAGTTCGAATAACAGACTGGAAGCTTCAAAAGGAGGGTGGTGCTTGGAATCGTTGTTCTTCCTCTCTCAATCATGGTTACCTGCTAGGAAACACGTGCCGTCATCATTGCTTTGCACAAAAAGGGCTTCACAGGCAAGGATATTGCTACCAGTAAGATTGCACCTAAATCAACCATTTATCGGATCATCAAGAACTTCAAGGAGAGCGGTTCAATTGTTGTGAAGAAGGCTTCAGGGCACCCAAGAAAGTCCAGCAAGTGCCAGTACCGTCTCCTAAAGTTGATTCAGCTGCGGGACCGGGGCACCACCAGTACAGAGCTTGCTCAGGAATGGCAGCAGGCAGGTGTGAGTACATCTGCACGTGTGACAGGTTAAAGGACATATTCATAGCCTGTTATACATTGAAAAGTATTAGTAAGTTCATAGTATGTGAGGATCTTAAAACATCTAAGGTTAAAAAGATGCATTCAGTATTAGTTGATAGAGATTGATAACATTCATATAATTGTGTTAAAGTTCAAATCTGTCAAAGGGTACGAATTGTGAGAGTAATGTGTAAACGTTATATTGATTACTTTATTTGGTGGTGCCTAAAAGTGTTAATCTGTGATCTACGAAATGCTCTTAAGCTATGAGCCGGAGATCGATTGCTCTGGTCTCCACGCATATTCCTGGGGAAATTCGCAGTCTTTTCTCATTGAACAAAATGTTGACTTGAGAATACAACACCGTATCACTCTCGTGATTATTTCTCCCCTGTTTTCAGGGGCGTAACACACGCACAGTGGTGTGAAAACTTTTGGAGGATGGCCTGGTGTCAAGAAGGGCAGCAAAGAAGCCACTTCTCTCCAGGAAAAATATCAGGGGTAGACTGATATTCTGCAAAAGGTACAGGGATTGGACTGCTGAGGACTGGGTAAAGTAATTTTCTTTGATGAATCCCTTTTCTGATCGTTTGGGGCATCAGGAAAAAAGCTTGTCCGGAGAAGACAAGGTGAGCGCTACCATCAGTCCTGTGTCATACCAACAGTAAAGCATCCTGAGACCATTCATGTGTGGGGTTGCTTCTCAGCCAAGAGAGTGGGCACAGTCATAGATAAAGAATGGTACCAACACATCCTCCGAGAGCAACTTCTCCCAACCATCCAGGAACAGTTTGGTGACAAACAATGCCTTTTCCAGCATGATGGAGCACCTTGCCATAAGGCAAAAGTGATAACTAAGTGGCTCGGGGAACAAAACATCGATATTTTGGGTCCATGGCCAGGAAACTCCCCAGACCTTAATCCCATTGAGAACTTGTGGTCAATTCCCAAGAGGAGGGTGGACAAACAAAACCCCACAAATTCTGACAAACTCCAAGAATTGATTATGCAAGAATGGGCTGCCATCAGTCAGGATGTGGCCCAGAAGTTAATTGACAGCATGCCTGGGCAGATTGCAGAGGTCTTGAAAAAGAAGGGTCAACACCGCAAATATTGACTCTTTGCATCAACGTCATGTAATTGTCAATAAAAGCCTTTGACACTTATGAAATGCTTGTAGTTATACTTCAGTATTCCATGGTAACATCTGACAAAAATATCTAAAGACACTGAAGCAGCAAACTTTGTGGAAATTCATATTTGTGTCATTCTCAAAACGTTTGGCCACGACTGTACACATGCCGTGCCTTATGCCTCAGTAGATTTACATACATAATTCTCATCATTAATATGGCTGGGTTTTGGTGAGTGGGTTAATGCGTGATGAGAAGGACACTCACAAAGAATGTTATGTAAGTTATAGCTTATAGCAGCACATTTTTGCCAAGGATTTGTACTATTTTGAGGTTTTCTAAGTGAGCAGGTTGGTTGTTGAGGTTATGTAAGGAACCCTGATATAAAGTGCAATTCTTAAAACATACAGTGCATCCACATTTATCAGCTTACATATTTAGCTGAAATTGTAAATGCGTCAAATATATACTTCATGGAACTCTGTAGTCACTGTTTACTTGAATTATATAAACTTTACATAAAATCCACAAAGGAAATAGATAATTGATAACTTTTTATTTTAGTTAGCTTTTTGTTTTAGTTAGCTTTTTCCAGATCCAGAGGCAGGGTCAGTCAGATTGGCTTGGGTTGAAAAAGTCAGCTTTCCTCAGGCTCCAGGTTTGTTCATGTAAGTAAAGGGATCCATAGCTGAATGTCATCCTGCCATGTCCCGGTACTTCTTATCATCAGGCTGTCAACAGTCCCAGATGGATGGTGATAACAGATTCAGGCAGCAGGAAGAACGTTCTGTGGTATGTACAAAGAGAACACATGGAACATTTCTCTGGTATGTTCATAGGGATGTGTCCTTATCTGGGATGCCAAGTAGTTTTATCACCTGGGCTACTTTTTTATGTGTTTTTACTACTTTTACTGGTGTTTTGGGATTTTGCTCTGTGATGCATTCCAGAATTAGGAACATTCCAGAATCATTCATGTCACTGAGAGAACCCCTTTGGCCCTCTGGAATATAACCAACACTTGTAAGACAGTAAGTGACTTGTGGTAGGAAGGACGTCATCTTAGTCCACTTGATCCTCCAAAACACATTCAAGTGATTAATGCAGCACCAAATCAGAGGTGAATCCATTTCATTTGTTTTTCCTGAACATGATTCATCTGTAAGTGTTTGTGTCAAGAAAGAGAGAGATGGTTTATTTGAACTGTGTAGTGGGGGAGTGATGTAAATCCAGTGGCGCTATAAACCCATCTACGTTGGAAACCTGCTGTCCAAACAGAGAGCTCTGGGTCCGTCAGAAAAGATGAAGGGAGCAGAGTAATTGACAGAGCGGAGAACAATGGGAAGGAATGGAGGCAGGGTGAGATTAGTGAAGGAGGCTCGTGGGAAAATAAAGCCCTGCAGGTTTCAGCTGTCACTGAGGCTGCCAGGCCAGAACCAGAACATCATCACACCACAATGTAAATAAACAGCAGTTTAAATAACCTGATTAACCCCACGAGGCCCAACGCCTCCCCGCATTATCTCCATACCACTGATGCTCTCAGGCTGCATGTGAAATGGCTATGGGCTCTGGTCAAAGTAATGCATTATATAGGGCATAGGTTACCACTATGACTCAATGTCTGTCTGCACTGGAATTTTGGCACCCTCGGTCATAGCAACATCTATTACTCTTGTCACTCAATAAGACCAATGTGTAGTCTATCTGTCTGTATCTTCTCTGGCACAGAGTATGTCTTAGTATTTAGATCGGAGTCATTTTGGAGCTATTACATACAGTATGTGTGAATCACTTATCTTGGGTGTTCATCAAATAATCAACTGTTGCAAGAACAGCTGTGTCAATGTTTCTGAAGGATGATTTATTCTCAGAATATGAAAATTGCTGAATACTCAGAAACTATTTTCTTCAAAGTGATTAGGTTTCATAGATACAGTACATTCGGAAAGTATTCAGACCCTTTGACTTTTTCCACATTTGTTACGTTACAGCCTTATTCTAAAATTGATTAAAAAAATATATATATAATTTAAAATATATATATAATAAAAATTTAAAATCAATATATATATATATATATATATATATATCATCAATCTACACACAATAACCCATAATGACAAAGCAATTACAGGTATTTAGAATTTCTGCACATTTATAGAAATACAAAAAATGAAATATTACATTTAGATAAATATTCAGACCCTTTACTCAATACTTTGTTGAAGCACCTTTGGCAGTGATTACAGCCTCGAGTCTTCTTTGGAATGATGCTACAAGCTTGCCACACCTGTATTTGGAGAGTTTCTTCCATTCTTCTCTGCAGATCCTCTCAAGCTCTGTCAGGTTGGATGGGGAGCGTCGCTGCACATCTATTTTCAGGTCTCTCCAGAGATGTTCGATCGGGTTCAAGTCCTGGCTCTGGCTGGGCCACTCAAGGACATTCAGAGACTTGTCCCAAAGCAACTCCTGCGTTGTCTTGGCTGTGTGTTTCGGGTCGTTGTCCTGTTGTAAAGTGAACCTTCGCCACATTCTGAGGTCCTGAGCGCTCTGGAGCAGGTTTTCTTCAAGGATCTCTCTGTACTTTGCTCCGATCATCTTTCCATCGATCTTTACTAGTCTCCAAGTCCCTGCCGCTGAAAAACATCCCCACAGCATGATTCTGCCACCACCATGCTTCACCTTAGAGATGGTGTCATGTTTCCTCCAGATATGACACTTGGCATTCAGATCAAATAGTTAAATCTTGGTTCCATCAGACCAGAGAATCATGTTTCTCATGGTCTGAGAGCCCTTTAGGTGACTTTTGGCGAACTCTGTCATGTGCATTTTTACTGAGTAGTGGCTTCCATCTGGTGTACTATACCATAAAGGTCTTATTGTTGGAGTGCTGCAGAGATGATTGTCCTTCTGGAAGGTTCTCCCATCTTCACAGAGGAACTCTGGAGCTCTGTCAGAGTGACCATCAGGTTCTAGGTCACCTCCCTGACCAAGGCCCTTCTCCCCTGATTTCTCAGTTTGACCAGACAGTCAGCTCTAGGAAGAGTTTTGGTGGTTCTAAACATCTTCCATTTAAGAATGATGGAGGCCACTGTGTTCTTGTGGACCTTCAATGCTGCAGAAATGTTTTGGTACCCTTCCTCATATCTGTGCCACGACACAATCCTGTCTCAGAGCTCTACAGAAGATTCCTTCCACCTCATAGCTTGCTTTTTGCTCTGACATGCACGGTCAACTGTGGGACCTTATATAGACTGGTGTGTGCTTTTCCAAAGCATGTCCAATCAATTTAATATACTACAGATGGACTCCTATCAAGTTGTAGAAACATCTCAAGGATGATTAATGGAAACAGGATGCACTTGAGCTCAATTTCGAGTCTCATAGCAATGGGTCGGAATACTTATGTAAATTATTTTCAAAAATGTCTATAAACCTGTTTTAGCATTGTCATTATGGGGTATTGTGTGTAGACTGATGAGGGAAAACATGTATTTAATACATTTTAGAATAAGGCTGTAACGTAACAAAATGTGGATAAAGTCAAGGGGCCTGAATACTTTCCGAATACACTGTACCTTACAAAAAGTAGGGACGTGGAACAGAAAACCAGTCAGTATCTAGTGTGCAACATGCAGCGCGACACATCTCCTTCACATAGGGTTGATCAGGCTGTTGATTGTGGCCTGTGTAATGTTGTCCCATGCCTCTTCTATGGCTGTGCGAAATTGCTGGATATTGGCTGGAACTGGAACATCGATCCAGAGCATCCCAAACATGCTCAACGGGTGACATGTCTTGTGAGTTTGCAAGCCGTAGAAAAACTGGGACATTTTTAGCTTCCAGGAATTGTGTACAGGACCTTGCGACATGGGGCCATGCAATATCATGCTTAAACGTGAGGTGATGGCGGCGGATGCATGGCACGACAATGGGCCTCAGGATCTCATCACGGTATCTCTGTGCATTCAAATTGTCATTAATAAAATGCAATTGTGTTAGTTGTCTGTAGCTTATGCCTGCCCATACCATTACATCACCGCCACCATGGGGCACTCTGTTCACAACGTTGACATCAGCAAGTGATTGTGAGGCCGGTTGGACGTACTGCCAAATTCTCTAAAATGGCATTGTGGCTTATGGTAGAAAAATGTACATTCCATTTTCTGGCAAGAGCTCTGTCGGACATTCCTGCAGTCAGCATGCCAATGGCACACTGTGGCATTGTGTTGTGTGACAAAACTGCACCTTTTAGAGTGGCCTTTTATTGTCCCCATCACAAGGTGCACCTGTGTTATGATCATGCTGTTTAATCAGCTTCTTGATATGCCACACCTGCCAGGTGAATGGATTATCTTGGCAAAGGATAAAAGCTCACTAACAGGGATGTAAACACATGTGTGCACAGAATTTGAGAGAAATACGTTTTTGTGTTTATGGCACATTTATGGGATCTTTTATTTCAGCTCATGAAACATGGGATCAACACTTTACATGTTGTGTTTATATTTTTGTTCAGTATATATGTAGCATGCATCAGAAACACTATCACTTGACTTTTTCGTAACTGGATTCTCCTCACAAGTCTTATATTTCTTGGCCTTTGACTTTACTGATAGCCTAGACCACCGCTCCACTCACTAGTGTATACGTTCACCATAAGCACAGTCACAAACAGTCTAAACTGATCTTATTATTAATGTAGACCTTCCTAAAACACATTACTGTAAGTCAGTATGATTTTGATTTCCTATGTTTCCTGCAGAAGCATTGCTAAATTAATGTAAAGTAGTGTTATTTACCACAAAAAAAACATTGTAATCAGCCCAAATACACATAAAAGGATTGTACAGAAGACATTCTTAACCTAGAGTAACGCATTATCCAAAGAATCACAGAAAATGTCACACAGCTTACACCTTCAGCTGACCAAGAACAAATACCTACAAGAATATCGTCTTAAAACAAAACAAATACTGCTCAGGGTGCAGATGATTTGAGCTCAGGCATAAAATCAGACACCTTTCTCGTTGATTTAAGCTCAACCTCGGCTAGGCCTGGGTGACCAATCCAGCGTCCAAGCAACTGCTATTGACCTGCTGTGGAAACTATTTGTGAAAGAGACACAAGGTCCAAGACAAGCCGGCACTCAGTGGGTAGGGTATTTTTTCATCGCTCATAATGGCTGCTTTGTACACACATTATCTACCGGCATGGAGAACCCTACTTGGAATGGCAGGCACGGGGGAAAGCTGATGCCTATTGGCGTAATTGCTCCAACATCAGCAGGCAGCAGTCTTGGACTGGACACAGCCACAACTGTTGCATAAGCCAGGAGGAACAGGCCATTTTGCATTTCAGAGCAGGCATCTGAGCCTCCATCTTTATATTTACATTTGACTCATTTGCAGACGCTCTTATCCAGAGCAACTCATAGTCAGATCTTGACTCTATCTCTATCCTGCCATTAATCAGATTCAGATAGCAGAGATGTCATGGAATGAGTCAGTAAAACTGACTCTGAAAAAAACCTGAAACTGAGTAATACCTCTTTCTGTGAGATAAACCCATAAATGATGGCAAACGTTATTTTGGGTTCCATTGTTGCACTTGACTCTTGGTTATTATGACTCAGACATTATGAAAGGATATACTGTAGAAGAGAAGTTCAGCCCCTGAATCGTTTCCCACTCGGCACAAACTGGTTGAATCAATGTTGTTTCAAGGTAATGTGTTAACGTATTGTGACATGGAATCTACGTGGAAAATACATTTGATTTGAAAAAAGTCATAATTTAAAGTTCATTTAAAGTGTGACTCTGGGATGCTGGCCTTCTAGGCAGAGTTTTTCTGTCCAGTGTCTGTGTTATTTTACCCATCTTAATCTTTTTTTCTTATTGGCCAGTCTGAGATATGGCTTTTTCTTTGCAACTCTGCCTAGAAGGCCAGCATCCCGGAGTCGCCTCTTCACTTTTGACGTTGAGACTGGTGTTTTGCGGGGCCTATTTAATGAAGCTGCCAGTTGAGGACTTGTGAGGCATCTGTTTCTCAAACTAGACACTCTAATGTACTTGTACACTTGTTCAGTTGTGCACCGGGGCCTCCCACTCCTCTTTCTATTCTGGTTAGAGCCAGTTTGCGCTGCACTGTGAAGGGAGTAGTACACAGCATTGTACGAGATCTTCAGTTTCTTGGCAATTTCTCTCATGGAATAGCCTTCATTTCTCAGAACAAGAATAGACTGACGAGTTTCAAAATAAAGTTATTTGTTTCTGGCCATTTTGAGCCTGTACTCGAGCGCACAAATGCTGACGCTCCAGATACTCAACTAGTCTCAAGAAGGCCAGTTGTATTGCTTCTTTAATCATCACAACAGTTTTCAGCTGTGCTAACATAATTGCAAAATGTTTTCTAATGATCAATTAGCCTTTAAAAATGATAAACTTGGATTAGCTAACACAACGTGCCATTGGAACACAAGAGTGATGGTTGCTGATAATGGGCCTCTGTACGCCTATGTAAATATTCCATAATAGTAATTTACAACTAAAATCATGTCTACAGTGTATTTCTGATCAATTTCATGTTATTTTAATGGACAAAAAAATAGCTTTTCTTTCAAAAACAAGGACATTTCTAAGTGACCCCAAACCTTTGAACGATAGTGTATATCTGTAATAGTGTAACAGTATTTATTCAACATTAAAATTAGTAACACATCCGTGGCCATATTTTAAGGTTACTTTAACTGTAAATGTCTTCTAATGTAATCACAGAAAGCATGTTCAAGATAGCTTGCAAAGGTTGCAGGTCTGTAGAGATCTTCACAATTGCTATAATAATCTGAGCAGAATCTCGAACAGCATTGATCACTTTCACTATGTAATCTCAATTGCAGTCCAGGTCATTTAGTTGTGCAATTGGATGAAGCACAGTGAGAACACGTTCAGTTGTTGTATTGATACAGAACATCTGACACTGTATTCCCATTTGAACTTTGTTGTGCTTTTAAATGGTTGAAAGCGCAATGATAACACATTCAGATGACAACTAAACCAAAAATCAGACATTGTTTTCCCACCAAACTTCTGGCTGTCTTTTTGAGTGGGTGAATAAAGGTTGAAATCTCATTGATCAACGTCTCAACCAAATATTACACACATTTTCGCATTGAAATGACTCGGTGTGCCCAGTGAGTTGTCCTCCCCCTTCGTGTACAGAAATGACCAGTTTGTTCTAGGGTGGAAATTAAACAAAGCTAAATCCATCAAGTAATCCTTTATGTCCCCCAGAAATATTCAGTGACGTACTTTATATCCGACTGTCCCACTCAATATGCATATTTGTACATGACACACTTTCTGGAGCACATCTGATCTGACGTAAGGGACATTTACATTCCTTCGTCATTAAACTTCCCCACATGAATATTTGGAAACTGACAATGAGGGTTTTACAGGAAAGACTACAAGAGGTCCTTCCACAAAAAAAGGTTAGGGAAACTGACATCTATAGATCTTGCTCTCTGAGAAATGATGGAATGATTATCATGGGTAGATAGTCTTATATTCCCAGAAGTCAAGTCAATAATTACCTCTACTAGAATGTAATCCTCTTACCAACGGGACAGGGATTCATTTCCCTAAGATTACCAGAAATGTGCTGAGGTTTTGTTGTGCCTTGTCTTTCTAGAATCAGGGGAAACAAAAGACTACTGACACATGGATCTGAAATGTCAGCCCGCAACAGAAAGGTTGGTGTGTTCTGTAAAAACATGGGCTTCTGCAAAGGTGACAATACTTTGTAAGTTTATGACATAAAACATTCTCATTGTTTTATATTGACTTGAAATCACTGGCTTGAAATACTTTATAAGTCATTGCACTGAGAGTCGTCCCAAAGTGAGAGTGCGTCGCTGTTTGAATGGAAGCCTGAAGTACATACAGTGCCTTCTGAAAGTACTCATACCCCTTCCACATTGTGTTGTTAAAGCCTGAATTCAATTTTTAAAAATGACCCATCTACACCCAATACCCTGTAATGACAAAGTGAAAACATATTTTTAGAAATGTTTGCACATTTATTGAAAATTAAATACAGAAATATCTCATTTACATGGGTATTCACACCCCTGAGTCAATACTTTGTTGAAGCACCTTTGACGGCAATTACAGCTATGAGTCTTTTTGGTTAAGTCTCTATGAGTTTTGCACACCTGGATTATTCTATATTTACCCATTATTATTTTTAAAATTCTTCAACATCTGTCAAGTTGATTGTTGATCTTAGCTAGACAGCCATTTTCCAGTCTTGCCATCGATTTTCAAGAAAATGTAAGTAACGACTGTTATCTTGGTATCTCCAGTGTAGATTTGGCCTTGTATTTTAGGTTATTGTTCTGGTGAATTTGTCTCCCAGTGTCTGTTGGAAAGCAGTTCTAGGATTTTGTCTGTGCTTTTCTGTTTCTTTTTTATCAGAAAAAAGTCCTTAGCCCTTGCCGATGACAGGCATAACCATAACATGATGCAGCCATCACCATGCTTGAGAATATGAAGAGTGATACTCAGTGATGTGTTGTGTTGTATTTGCCCCAATCATAATGCTTTTTTATTCAGGACAAAAAGTTTTGCAGTGTTACTTAAGTGCCTTGTTGCAAACAGAATGCATGTTTTGGAATCTGTTTTATTCTGTACAGGCTTCCTTCTTTTATCTCTGTCATTTAGGTTAGTATTGTGAAGTAACTACAATGTTGTTGATACATCCTCAGTTTTCTCATTTCACAACCATTTTAAACTCTTTAACTGTTTTTAATTCACAATTGGCCTCATGGCGAAATCCCTGAGCAGTTTCCTTCCTCTCTAGGAAGGACACCTGTATCTTTGTAGCGACTTGGTGTCACGCCTGCTCCCGATCTTCCCCCCGGCTCCCCAGCATTGCGCACTCCTGCCATCATAATTACACTCACCTGCCTTTCCCCCGTCATGCGCATCAGCGATTATTGGACTCACCTGGACTCAATCGCCTCTGGCATTACCTGCCCTATATCTGTATGGTTCCCCACTCGGGTCCCTGCTTCTGCATTTATTGTCTCATGTCCTTGTGTTGACGTTGTTCCTGTCTTGTTTTATGTCTGTTCCTGATTGAATGTTTGATTCCCCATATCTACTTCTCATCCCCGGCGTTGGTCCTTACAGAATGCAGAAGCCATCATACGAAGCATCAAGGAGTGCTGACGTTCTGATTGGTGGTGACGTCGGGTCTGGGGCCCGACACCAATTGAACCAGGGGTGCCTAAGCCAGCTCTTCGGGCTGTCACGCCCTAGCTGACTCGAGAGGATTCTTGCCCCAGTTGGCTCAGAAGGCGCCCATCCCACATCAGGCCTCAGCCGGATCTTCAGGTTTTTACGCCCAGCCGGCTTGTCAGGCTGCAACGCCTCAGCAGGATCATCGGGCTCCCACGCCTCAGCGGGATCAACAGGCCTTCATGCCTCAGTCGGATTGTCAGGCTCCTATGCCTCTGCCGGTTTCGTCAGGGTTTCATGCCCAGCCAGGCTTGTCCAGCGCCCGTGCCTCGACCGGCCCATCAGGCTCTCCCAAGTGGAACAATGGGTGGCACCCCTAGAGGGGGGGTACTGTCATGCCTGGTCCAGCTCTTCCCCCTGGCACTCGAGTGCGGCAGGCTCCCCAGCATTGCGCACTCCTGCCATCATCATTACGCACACCTGCCTTCTCCCCGTCACGCGCATCAGCGATTATTGGACTCACCTGGACTCAATCACCTCTGTCATTACCTCCCCTATATCTGTCTGGTTCCCTGCTCTGTTCCCTGCTTCTGCATTAATTGTCTTATGTCTTTGTATACCCGTATGCTGAGTCTGATCCTGTCTTGTTTTATGTCTGTTCCTGATTAAATGTTTGACTCCCCGTACCTGCTTCTCATCCTCGGCGTCAGTCCTTACAGACTGGGTGTATTTATACACCATCCAAAGCCTAATTAATAACTTTGCCATGCTCAAAGCGATATTCGGTATGCCAATCGGTGCGCATGGACAAATCTCCCTGGTCTTTATTTGTTGAATCTGTGCTTGAAATTCACTACACAATTGAGGAATCTTAAATATAATTGTATGTGTGGGGTACAGAAATGGGATACAACACCTCTGTTACGCTGATCCCCAACACGGGGAAGCCATAGTGGTGCGTGCTTACACATGCATTTCGCTACTCCAGCAATAACATCTGCTAAACACGTGTATGTGACAAATACAATTTGATTTGATTTGCTCAGCACCCTCCTTTACTCCTGTTCACCCATGACTGAGTGGCCATGCACGTCTCCAACACAATCATCAAGTTTGCAGACTACACAACAGTGGTAGGCCTGATTTACCAAATCAAATGTTATTTGTCACATACACATGGTTAGCAGATGTTAATGCGAGTGCAGCGAAATGCTATTGCTTCTAGTTCCGACCATGCAGTAATATCTAACAAGCAATATAACCTAACAATTTCACAACAACTACCTTATACACACAAGTGTAAAGGAATGAATATGAATATGTACATGATCATCTCCTTTGTTTAGTTGACATTGAGTGTGAGGTTATTTTCCTGACACCACACTCCGAGGGCCCTCACCTCCTCCCTGTAGGCTGTCTCGTCGTTGTTGGTAATCAAGCCTACCACTGTAGTGTCGTCTGCAAACTTGATGATTGAGTTGGAGGCGTGCGTGGCCACGCAGTCGTGGGTGAACAGGGAGTACAGGAGAGGGCTGAGAACGCACCCTTGTTGGGACCCAGTGTTGAGGATCAGCGGGGTGGATATGTTGTTACCTACCCTCACCACCTGGGGGCGGCCCGTCAGGAAATCCAGGACCCAGTTACACAGGGCGGGGTCGAGACCCAGGGTCTCAAGCTTAATGACGAGTTTGGAGAGTACTATGGTATTTAATGCTGAGCTGTAATCGATGAACAGCATTCTTACATAGGTATTCCTCTTGTCCAGATGGGTTAGGGCAGTGTGCAGTGTGATGGCGATTGCATCATCTGTGTACCTATTGGGGCGGTAAGCAAATTGTGGAGTGGGTCTAGGGTGTCAGGTAGGGTGTTATGGTGGAGGTGTTATGGTCCTTGAATAATCTCTCATAGCACTTCATAATGACGGAATTGAGTGCTACAGAGCAGTAGTTATTTAGCTCAGTTACCTTCGCTTTCTTGGGATCAGGAACAATGGTCGCCCTCTTGAAGCATGTTGGAACAGCAGACTGGGATAGGGATTGATTGAATATGTCCGTAAACACACCAGCCAGCTGGTCTGCGCATGCTCTGAGGATGCAGCTGGGGATGCCGTCTGGGCCTGCAGCCTTGCGAGGGTTAACACATTTAAATGTTTTACTCACGTTGGCTACAGTGAAGGAGAGCCCGCAGGTTTTGGTAGCGGGCCATGTCAGTGGCACTGTATTGTCCTCAATGCGAGCAAAAAAGTTGTTTAGTCTGTCTGGGAGCAAGACATCGTGGTCCGCGATGGGACTGGTTTTTCTTTTGTAGTCCATGATTGACTGTAGACCCTGCCACATACCTCTCCTGTCTGAGCCGTTGAATTGCGACTCCACTTTGTCTCTATACTGACGCTTAGCTTGTTTGATTGCCTTGCGGAGGGAATAACTACACTGTTTGTATTCGGTCATGTTTCCTGTCACCTTGCCCTGATTAAAAGCAGTGGTTCGCACTTTCAGTTTTGTGCGAATGCTGCCATCAATCCACTGTTTCTGGTTGGGGAATGTTTTAATAGACGCTGTGGGTACAACATCACCGATGCACTTGCTAATGAACTTGCTCACCGAATCAGCGTATTCATCAATGTTGTTGTTTGCCGCAATGCAGAACATATCCCAGTCCACGTGATCGAAGCAATCTTGAAGTGTGGAATCCGATTGGTCGGACCAGCGCTGAACAGACCTGAGCGCGGGTGCTTCCTGTTTTAGTTTCTGTCTATAGGCTAGGAGCAACAAAATGGAGTCATGGTCAGCTTTGCAAAAGGGAAGGCGGGGGAGGGCCTAATATGCGTCGCAGAAGTTAACAGTTATCTAGGATTTTACCAGCCCTGGTAGCACAATTGATATGCTGATAGAATTTGGGGAGCCTTGTTTTCAGATTAGCCTTGTGAAAATCCCCAGCTACAATGAATGCAGCCTCAGGATAAGTGGTTTCCAGTTTACAGAGTCGAATGAAGTTCTTTCAGGGCCGTCGATGTGTCTGCTTGGGGGGAATATACACGACTGTGATTATGATCGAAGAGAATTCTCTTGGTAGATAATGCGGTCGGCATTTGATTGTGAGGAATTCTAAGTCAGGTGAACAAAAGGACTTGAGTTCCTGTATGTTGTTATGATCACACCACGTCTCGTTAATCATAAAGCATTACACCCCCTCCCTTCTTCTGTCGGCCCGATGCGTGAAGAAACCAGGTGGCTGTACCGACTCAGATAGCGTGTCTCGAGTGAGCCATGTTTCCAATAATTACGAGACAGCTTACAGGGAGGAGGTCAGGGCCCTGGCAGAGTGGTGCCAGAAAATAACCTCTCCCTCAACATGAACAAAATGAAGGTGCTGATCGTGGACTTCGGGAGACAGCAGAGAGAGTATGACCCTAAACACATTGATTGAGTCGCAGTGGAGAGGGTGAAAAGCTTCAAATTCCTCAGCGTGCACATCACTGACAGCCTGAAATGGTCCATCCACACAAACAGTGTGGTGAAGAAGGTGCAACAGCGCCTCTTCAACCTCAGGAGGCTGAAGTCATTTGTCTTGGCCCCTAAGACACTCATGAACTTCTATAGAAGCACCAATGATAATATCCTGTCACGCTGTATAACCGACTGGTACGGCAATTTCACCGTCAGCAACCGCAGGGCTATCCAGAGGGTGATATTGTAAGCCCAACACATTACCGGAGGCACACTGCCTGGCCTCCAGGACATCTACAACATCTGGTATCACAGGAAGGCCAAGAAGATCATCAAGGAACTCAGCCACCCCACTACCATCTAGAAGGTGGAAACAGAACAGGTGCATCAATGCTGGGACAGAGACTGAAAAACAGCTTCTACAGGCCATCAGACTGTTAAATAATCCCCACTACCCGAGTGCTTAATTTGTGAATTGGGAGGTGCCAGAACAAAATGTGAGCCGAGAGGGGGGTGACCTCGGGGGGCTCTGAGGTACCATAACGCATGATAAAAAAATCACCTTTATAATAAATCATGACGTGCATTATAATTGCTTTTGCATGCTTACATATAGCAGTAGAGTAGAGACGCTTGCATAAGTTGCACACATGAGGAGGTTTCAAGCCCACGGTCCGGGAAAATGTTGCAATTCTACATAATGAAAACCATCAAAAACCATCAATAGCCTAGGCTTAGAGAAACACGCATATTATACAATATGAGGAGGAAATTATAGTCCTAAAAAAGCTTTCCAGTTTTACATCGATGCGCAGCTCAGTCACAGGCGATGGCCGATGTGCTCGTGCCAAAAGCCTATCTCTCTCTTGTTTGACTTTCTAAAACAAATTATCTTTGCTCAATAGGCCTATTTAGAAGTTGATAACATATTTGGTAGCCTACAGATAGATTAGTCTTCTCTTTTCAGCAGTAGCCATTTGCTTTCCAATCTGTGTTTTCCCTCAATTGTATTTGAAATATTGCAAAAGGCCTGTTTTGTCTGCATAGTGTTCACTGACAGATTTGCTGCGCATTTCTGACTATAGCGATGACTTGTGATTGGGCTACACACAATCTACAGCTAGGCTATTTTTTTAACAAGCTATTGATCCTCTGTGGCTAAATTATAGGCCTAATCCTGGTGTAGTATTCTGAATTATTTAATTTCTTTCTGAACAGACAGCAGTAATTCTATAACTTTGGCAAATATAATTCAGTTTCTCAGCACCCTTCCCTCGGCTATGAATCTATAAGGAAATAAATAATGAAGTGCAACGCTGAAGAGATAAGAGTTGCAGGCTAATGTCTATCAGGGCAGAGAGATCATAGAAAGTGAATCTCATTCTAATTCTGTCAGAGATAGAGGCGAGCTTCTCTCTCTCACCACAGCAATGACCACGTGTTGGTCTAAAGCAGGACTATTCAATTGCCGGCCTGCAGGCCAGATCCATCCTGTTTATTAATTTAGACTGGCCCTTTAATCAATTCTGAACATTGATAAAGGATAATTGATAAATCCCCTCCAAAATCCAACATTCAGTGCCAAAATGACAAGCACTATTGTGGTTGTCTCTCGTGTTGATGTCTCTAGTGTTGTTGTCTCTAGTGTTGTTGTCTCTAGTGTAGTTGTCTCTAGTGTTGTTGTCTCTAGTGTAGTTGTCTCTAGTGTGGTTGTCTCTCGTGTGGTTGTCTCTCGTGTGGTTGTCTATAGTGTGGTTGTCTCTAGTGTTGTTGTCTCTAGTGTTGTTGTCTCTAGTGTTGTTGTCTCGAGTGTGGTTGTCTCTAGTGTGGTTGTCTCTAGTGTTGTTGTCTCTAGTGTGGTTGTCTATAGTGTGGTTGTCTATAGTGTGGTTGTCTCTAGTGTTGTTGTCTTTAGTGTTGTTGTCTCTAGTGTTGTTGTCTCGAGTGTGGTTGTCTCTAGTGTGGTTGTCTCTAGTGTGGTTGTCTCTATTGTGGTTGTCTATAGTGTGGTTGTCTCTATTGTGGTTGTCTCTAGTGTGGTTGTCTCTATTGTGGTTGTCTCTAGTGTGGTTGTCTCTATTGTGGTTGTCTATAGTGTGGTTGTCTCTATTGTGGTTGTCTCTAGTGTGGTTGTCTCTATTGTGGTTGTCTATAGTGTTGTTGTCTCTAGTGTGGTTGTCTCTAGTGTGGTTGTCTCTATTGTGGTTGTCTATAGTGTGGTTGTCTATGTGTTTTCTAGCATTTTGTAATGCGTTTCCAGCGCCTATATGGCATGTTGATTATTTTTTCTCTATATGAATTTGGCTCTAGCGTTTGAGCGGTTTAAGCTAAAAAATATTATGACCCCATTCCTGAAAGCTATAGCTCTCGAGATGCTGACAATAACTTGTTAGAAGGGAGTGTGACAAAAACAATGAACCTAATGACTGAGGGAAATGAATTCAAAGCATACTTCCTTCAGACTGGAATTTTGCATTACCTGATTTGACTTATCTTTGTGTTACTCATTGAGATGTTTAGTTTTCAGATGATTTTTTTTAAATTAAAAAATGGTGAGCGAGTGTTGTGCCTTTTCCTTTTCAATGATTGTAAATGTTTTTGGTTGCATGTTGGTTGAGCACCCTCCACTTCTTTCCTAATTACTTCTTGCAACATTTCATTTGAAGAAAAGTGCTTTATTGGTGTGTGTGTGTGTGTGTGTGTGCGTTTTTTTTATACAGTTCTTCCGAAAAAATAATTGCTTGTGGAAAATGGCCCCTTTAAGAATATAGTTGAATAGCCCTGGTCTATAGGCTACAATGTTGCACAAACCATATAATAATTTTGACATTTCAATTTTTTGTACCGGAGCCTGGCAAATGGGTTCCAAAACGAAACTGCCCAAAACTGAGAGGTGCCGGTTCCTGTTCCGGCATAAATGACTGTTTCCCTATGTTGAATAGCCCTGTACAGAAATGTCTATAGGCTACAATGTTGCACAAACCATGGCCAAAAAAACCTTTTGTCTTGAATACAAAGCATTATATTTGGCAAATAGAACCACATCACAAATCAATTTCAGGGTTAGAATAAACAAACACAACATATTTAGGAAAACACAACGTTTGTTGACACAGGAACAGAAAGGAAGGAAGGAACCAAAGGGAAAATTACAGAAGGGATGGAGTCCAGGTGACATGCCAGGTGAACAGGTGACAGGTGTGCACTATAACGAGCAGCGTGGTGACCTAGAGGCCGGAGAGGGAGCACACGTGACAGTACCCCCTCCCCGACGCATGGCCCCAGCCATAGGACACCGACCAAAATGACAATCCCGGGGATCAGGAGCGGACCGGGAAACCTGTCAGTCTGGCTGAGATGCGGGAGCATGGTGACTTAGAGCGCCAGAGAGGTCCACCCTTCCAGGCGTGTTCGGCTCCAGCCGCAGGACTCCAAGCAAAGGTACGATCCAGGGGATCAGGAGCGGACCGGTCACACCTGCTGATGCGCGGGAACCTGTTGCCGGCTGGAGCGGGGGAACCTGACAGACCGGTTGAGGCAGGGAGCCTGGCAAACTGGCGAAGGCATGAAAGTCTGACAAGCCGGTGGAAGCAGAGGGAGCCTATCAATCCGGCAGAGGCATGAGAGCCTGACAAGCTGGCGGAGGCAGGGCAGCCTGGCGATCTGTCTGAGGCATGAGAACCTGTAGCAACTCCCAGACCCAACGTCATTCCCACCGAAACAAAAAAAATAAACACTCCCTGATGCTTCCCTTAGGTGAGGCGTTATTCTGTGACGATGTGCATTGAGAGTCGGGAAGCATGTTCAGGGAGTGATTGTTTAAATAAACACAACATAATACAAAATAATAAATTCAAACAACGCACAGACATGACACAGGAATAGAAACAATAATGCCTGGGGAAGGAACCAAAGGGAGTGACATATCAGAAGGTAATCAGGGAAGTGATGGAGTCCAGGTGAGTCTGATGTCACGCAGGGGCGCGTAATGATTGTAACAGGTGTGCGCCATAACGAGCAGCCTGGTGACCTAGAGGCTGGAGAGGGAGCACACATGACAATTCTTCACCACCAAGCAAGGTGGTGGCTGCATCGTGTTATGGGTATGCTTGTCATTGGCAAGGATTAGGGAGTTTTTTAGGATAAAAAGAAACAGAATAGAGCTAAGTACAGACAGAATCCTAGAGGAAGATCTGGTTGAGTCTGGTTTCCAGTGAGAGATATTCACCTTTCAGCAAGACAATAACCTAAAACACAAGGCCAAATATACACTGGAGTTGCTTTATAAGATGACATTGAATATCCCTGAGTTGCCTAGTTACAGTTTTGACTTAAATCGTCTTGAAACTCTATGGCAAGACTTGAAAATGGCTGTCTAGCAATGATAAACAACTTGACAAAAATAATCATGTGCAAATATTTTACTGTCCAGGTTCTGTATTTCATTTCTGTATTTCATTTTCAATAAATGTAGTTTTTCAGTCTCTCGGTCCCAGCTTTGATGCACCTGCACTTTGATGGTAGCATGGTGAACTGCCTGCTGCTCAGTTGGCTGAGGTCCTTGGAAGAAATTCCTGGTCTTCCTGTGACACCGGGTGCTGTAGATGTCCTGGAAGGCAGGCAGTGTGTCCCCGGTGATGCATCGGGCTGACCACACCACCCTCTGGAGAGCGCTGTGGTTGCGGTCGGTACAGTTGCTGTACCAGGGGGTGATATAGCCAGACATGATTCTCTCAATGGTGCATCAGTAGAAGTTTGTGAGGGTTTTCGGTGCCAAGATTAATTTCTTCACACTCCTGAGGTTGAAGAGGAGCTGCTGCGCCATCTTCCCTACACTGTCTATGTGGATGGACCTGGTTGTCAGTGATGTGCACTCTGAGATACTTGAAGCTTTTCAACCTCTCCACTGCGGCTCCATCAACTTGGATGGGGGCATGCTCCCTCTGCCGTCTCCTGAAATCCACGATCAGCTCCTTCTATTTGTTGACATTGAGGGAGAGGTTATTTTTCTGGCACCACTCCGCCAGGGCCCTCACCTCCTTCCTGTAGGCTCTCTCGTCGTTGTTGGCATTCAGGCCTACCACTGTTGTGTTGTCTGCAAACTTGAGGATTGAGTTGGAGACGTGCGGGCAGCATGGCCATGCAGTCATGGGAGTACAGGAAGGGGCTTAACACACCCTTGTAGGGCCCCTGTGATGAGGATCAGAGTAACGAAGGTGTTGTTGCCTACCTTCACAACCTGTGGTAGGCTTTTCAGGAAGTCCAGGACCCAGTTGCACAGGGCGGGGTTCAGACACAGGACACCAAGCTTAGTGTTGAGCTTGGTGGGTTTGGTTTTGAAGGCTGAGCTGTAGTTGATGAACAGCATTCCTAAATAGGTATTCCTCTTGTCCAGATGGGATGGGGAAGTATGCAGTGTGATGGCGATTGCGTCAATTGGGATCTGTTGGGGCAGTATGCAAATTGTAGTGGGTCCAGGGTGTCAGGTAGTGACCAATTTTTGTATATATTTTTGGCTATTAAACAACTAATTGACTGATATTGTTTCAATTACTTAGTTTTTCTTTTTGGTGAGCCCAACGCGCCATCTATTTTGGGGATTTGTGTGTATTGTTAGGTACTGTTAGGTATTGCTGCACTGTTGGATCTAGAAACATAAGCATTTCGTTGCACCCGCGATGTGTACACAACCAATAAAATGTTATTTCATTTGACGATGACATAAGAAACCACCACATGCACCTGGAATAAACAACATTTAGTTTGACCTTATTATTGTCTGTCTGTGTTATCAGAGGGAAGCAGTATTTGACAGAGAAGGTCAACGAGGCACTTGAAAAGAGGCTAGCTAGAAGCATTGAGTCCAGGACAGCTATCATTAGGCAAACAGGGGGGATACACCACTGATCCACTTAATAAAGATCTTATTACAGCTGTGGACAGGGCTAGCAGGTAGCCTAGTGGTTAGAGTATTGGGCCAGTAACTGAAAGGTTGCTAGATTGAATCCCCGAGCTGACAAGGTAAAAATCTGTCATTCTGCCCCTGAACAAGGCAGTTAACCCACTGTTCCTAGGCTGTCATTGTAAATACAAATTTGTTCTTAACTTACTTGCCTGGATAAATATTGTTCCAAGGAGCTCAGACAAAGAGGACAGCATTTACAGTAAAAAGAGAGGAGGAGCAGTCAGAGAGGATGGGACCAAAAAGTACATTTCGCTGTCTAACTGCAATTGCTCAGCAGAAAAGTAATACAAAGGGTGGGTGCTCATTTTTCAGAGACAAATAATGTACTCTGTCTGTTCCCACTTCCCACAATTCAAAGGGTAAAGAGATCGTGTACAATTAGTGGAGTTAGTGTTTGTGTTTACTGCACTGTTGTGCAACAACATTGCTTCCACCTCTGTTTGATTGAATAAACCAATATTGTAAACCTGGGATTACAGATGATACCAGGAGCCATGACTTTCGTTAGTTTGCTTTTCATCTACCAAAATGACTGAACTCTGCCTGGGATGTTATTTTGCTCCTGTGTTTTGTCAGAAAATAAAGTTTCCAAATGTAAAACACATTTGAAAAATGTATTCGACAAACTTCAAAGCTGTTTCACCTGTGACAACCTTTATGTTACACACAAAGACACCTTTCTGACTCTTTCTTTGTCTCCTAGTAACAGTGTTTACCATAAACATGCCGAGACATGCCTCTGAATGCATTGAAACACAGTAATGTAGGACAAACCCTGACAACACAATTATACAGCGAGTGGGACCAGAACATTCCATTAATCTAGAGAGGGGTGATGGTGGTGGTGGAGTTGAAGGAGAGTGGTGGTGGTGGTGATGGTGTGTGTATCCACCTCTTCCTGCAAACTATTAGGTGGTTGGATCCTAGCTACTGTCCCCCAGTATGAGGCTAATTAATGTCTGTTTGGCGCCATGAGGCGTCTGACAATGTTGCCTTCGACACACCACGATGGGGAGAAAAAAGTAG